>NW_027140181.1:12500-17500 GCF_036365525.1 Heterodontus francisci
GGCCCGCGGCACCGGTGGCTGCTAGAGGGCCTCCGGCGCCGTCAGCCGGGGTACGTCCCAGGCCGGCCGGACGGCGGGCAGCCGGAGGCAACGGCCTGGAACGGAGCCAGACTTGAGTCGTTCCGTGTGCCGTGGGCAAAAAGGCAGGGCTGCGGGTCAGCGCAGTTTGGCAAACCTAGCCGCAAGTGCGGGAAGGGCGGAGGAGCACACGGACGCCGCCTTCCCAAACTGAGCCCAAAGTGCCCAGGCATGCCCCCTTGATCTCGCCTAATCAGTGAGCCCAAAATAATTTCAGAGTGTGGAAACCTGATCCAAAAAGGTCGAAAAGAACGGCCAGAGATCAAGTCCGAAAGGGGAAATCAGTAACAAGCAAGCAGAGTAATCATTAACCAAAAAGCGCAAAATTATGTTAAAAGTGTGAAATCATTAACCAAAAAGTCGAAAATAATGTCCAGAGACCAAGTCCGAAAGTACAAATAATTAACCAGTAAGCAGAGTCATCATTAACCAAAAATCGCAAAAGTAAGTAAAAAGTGTGAAATCATTAACCAAAAATCGCAAAAGTAAGTAAAAAGTGTGAAATCATTAACCAAAAACTCGAAAATAATGTCCAGAGACTAAGTCCGAAAGGGCAAATGGTTAACCAGTAAGCAGAGTAATCATTAACCAAAAATCGCAAAAGTAAGTAAGAAGTGTGAAATCATTAACCAAAAATCGCAAAAGTAAGTAAAAAGTGTGAAATCATTAACCAAAAACTCGAAAATAATGTCCAGAGACCAAGTCCGAAAGGGCAAATGGTTAACCAGTAAGCAGAGTAATCATTAACCAAAAAGGGCAAAAGTAAGTAAAAAGTATGAAATCATTAACCAAAAAGCACAAAATTAAGTTAAAAGTGTGAAATCATTAACCAAAAAGTCGAAAATAATCTCCAGAGACTAAGTGCGAAAGGGCAAATGGTTAACCAGTAAGCAGAGTCATCATTAACCAAAAATCGCAAAAGTAAGTAAAAAGTGTGAAATCATTAACCAAAAACCCGAAAATAATGTCCAGAGACTAAGTCCAAAAGGGCAAATGGTTAACCAGTAAGCAGAGTAATCATTAACCAAAAATCGCAAAAGTAAGTAAAAAGTGTGAAATCATTAACCAAAAACTCGAAAATAATCTCCAGAGACTAAGTCCGAAAGGGCAAATGGTTAACCAGTAAGCAGAGTAATCATTAACCAAAAATCGCAAAAGTAAGTAAAAAGTGTGAAATCATTAACCAAAAACCCGAAAATAATGTCCAGAGACTAAGTCCGAAAGGGCAAATGGTTAACCAGTAAGCAGAGTAATCATTAACCAAAAATCGCAAAAGTAAGTAAAAAGTGTGAAATCATTAACCAAAAACTCGAAAATAATGTCCAGAGACTAAGTCCGAAAGGGCAAATGGTTAACCAGTAAGCAGAGTAATCATTAACCAAAAGGCGCAAAAGTAAGTAAAAAGTATGAAATCAGTAACCAAAAAGCGCAAAAATATGTTAAAAGTGTGAAATCATTAACCAAAAACTCGAAAATAATGTGCAGAGACTAAGTCCGAAAGGGCAAATAATTAACCAGTAAGCAGAGTAATCATTAACCAAAAATCGCAAAAATATGTTAAAAGTGTGAAATCATTAACCAAAAACTCGAAAATAATGTCCAGAGACTAAGTCCGAAAGGGCAAATGGTTAACCAGTAAGCAGAGTAATCATTAACCAAAAATCGCAAAAGTAAGTAAAAAGTGTGAAATCATTAACCAAAAACTCGAAAATAATCTCCAGAGACTAAGTCCGAAAGGGCAAATGGTTAACCAGTAAGCAGAGTAATCATTAACCAAAAGGCGCAAAAGTAAGTAAAAAGTATGAAATCATTAACCAAAAAGCGCAAAAATATGTTAAAAGTGTGAAATCATTAACCAAAAAGTCGAAAATAATGTGCAGAGACTAAGTCCGAAAGGGCAAATGGTTAACCAGTAAGCAGAGTAATCATTAACCAAAAAGCGCAAAAATATGTTAAAAGTGTGAAATCATTAACCAAAAACTCGAAAATAATGTGCAGAGACTAAGTCCGAAAGGGCAAATGGTTAACCAGTAAGCAGAGTAATCATTAACCAAAAATCGCAAAAGTAAGTAAAAAGTGTGAAATCATTAACCAAAAACTCGAAAATAATCTCCAGAGACTAAGTCCGAAAGGGCAAATGGTTAACCAGTAAGCAGAGTAATCATTAACCAAAAAGGGCAAAAGTAAGTAAAAAGTATGAAATCATTAACCAAAAAGCACAAAATTAAGTTAAAAGTGTGAAATCATTAACCAAAATGTCGAAAACAATGTCCAGAGACTAAGTCCGAAAGGGCAAATGGTTAACCAGTAAGCAGAGTAATCATTAACCAAAAAGGGCAAAAGTAAGTAAAAAGTATGAAATCATTAACCAAAAAGCACAAAATTAAGTTAAAAGTGTGAAATCATTAACCAAAATGTCGAAAATAATGTCCAGAGACTAAGTCCGAAAGGGCAAATGGTTAACCAGTAAGCAGAGTAATCATTAACCAAAAATCGCAAAAGTAAGTAAAAAGTGTGAAATCATTAACCAAAAAGCGCAAAAATATGTTAAAAGTGTGAAATCATTAACCAAAAACTCGAAAATAATGTGCAGAGACTAAGTCCAAAAGGGCAAATGGTTAACCAGTAAGCAGAGTAATCATTAACCAAAATGCGCAAAAGTAAGTAAAAAGTGTGAAATCATTAACCAAAAATCGCAAAAGTAAGTAAAAAGTGTGAAATCATTAACCAAAAACTCGAAAATAATCTCCAGAGACTAAGTCCGAAAGGGCAAATGGTTAACCAGTAAGCAGAGTAATCATTAACCAAAAATCGCAAAAGTAAGTAAAAAGTGTGAAATCATTAACCAAAAACTCGAAAATAATGTCCAGAGACTAAGTCCAAAAGGGCAAATGGTTAACCAGTAAGCAGAGTAATCATTAACCAAAAAGCGCAAAAGTAAGTAAAAAGTATGAAATCATTAACCAAAAACTCGAAAATAATGTGCAGAGACTAAGTCCGAAAGGGCAAATGGTTAACCAGTAAGCAGAGTAATCATTAACCAAAAAGCGCAAAAATATGTTAAAAGTGTGAAATCATTAACCAAAAACTCGAAAATAATGTCCAGAGACTAAGTCCGAAAGGGCAAATGGTTAACCAGTAAGCAGAGTAATCATTAACCAAAATGCGCAAAAGTAAGTAAAAAGTGTGAAATCATTAACCAAAAATCGCAAAAGTAAGTAAAAAGTGTGAAATCATTAACCAAAAACTCGAAAATAATCTCCAGAGACTAAGTCCGAAAGGGCAAATAATTAACCAGTAAGCAGAGTAATCATTAACCAAAAAGCGCAAAAATATGTTAAAAGTGTGAAATCATTAACCAAAAACTCGAAAATAATGTCCAGAGACTAAGTCCGAAAGGGCAAATAATTAACCAGTAAGCAGAGTAATCATTAACCAAAAAGCGCAAAAGTAAGTAAAAAGTGTGAAATCATTAACCAAAAAGTCGAAAATAATGCCCAGAGACTAAGTCCGAAAGGGCAAATGGTTAACCAGAAAATCCGTCGAATAATGTCCAGAGACTAAGTCCGAAAGGGCAAATGGTTAACCAGTGGAAGGGCGATCAAGCGGAAAAATTTGCCCCGGTTACCCGGGATGGAGTTCCAGAGGTCCGGCCAGAGTTGTCAAATTCGTCCCGCTGATCGGACGCTTGTCATTCGGGTGGCTGGGGGTTGGCGGGGTATCTGCACAGTAGTAGGAGGTGGCAAGTCGGGACTTGGACGTTTATTCCAAGAGTCCACCCGAGCCTCCAGGTCTGCAGAGACCGACCCTAGCTGCCGCCCAACCGACTTTTAAGCCTTTTTCGGATGGGGATTTTTTCCCATTTTCGTCCATTTTTCGGGTTTTCTGTCGGGCTTAATAGGCGGCAGCCTGACCCCCGGCCGAGGCGGGGGGCGCACTCTCCCTTGCGTAAGGGTCCGGATTTGCCCCGGAAAGTGCCCCCGACGGCCTCCCGACCCGGGTGCCTGCAGGGCGGGGGAAAGGGTAGTCCCAGCCGCAGGAAATCATTAACCAAAAGACTTAGCCGTCGGGGCAGAGGCTAAGACCCGGGCTGGTGAAATCATTAACCAAAAGGAATGCACCCTTTTCCGAAAGTGCAGGCCGAAATAAGGCGAGCCTTGGGCCGGGAAGGCCAAAACCCCCAACTCATGGAAGTGTATGGGGTCGGACTCGGCGACTTTCCCGGGCCCCGAGTTGACCTTTCCCCACGGGGGCGGTCAAGTTGCTCCCGCCAAGAGGGCACGTTGCATTTGCTGCCGCTCTAGTCCCCGGGCTAGTTAATCAGTTGCCGTCGGAAGTCCCGATGCCGAAATGAAAAATGGCCGTTGCGGCGATTTGGCGCCTCATTTTCGGAAGGACTACCGGCAGGCAACCCGCCGAATTGACACTTGCGATTCGGGTGGCTGGGGGTTGGCGGGGTACCCGGAGATTTTCGGGAACTCGATTTTCAGAACTTTTGCTGGCAGCGGTTGCACTTGCAAAGTGGCCGAAGAAGTGCTCCCTCAAGGAAGGACCTTCTTTTGAAATAAAAGACCTTCCGAAGAGTGCCTGGAAGTCATTTATGAGCATTTAAGGGTAAATCTGGCGGACTTTCCATGCTCTGTTGCCGGCTCTGAAATATCGCACAGTTGGGTCTAGGCCGGTAGACTGGCTGTGAAAACAGACAAAGTGTTTTGGCGAGCGAGAGAAAACAAGGCCTTGGAACAGATTGGGGGGTGCGGAGGCACACCACACCCACAGGAAAAGAATTAATAAAAAAAAAACCAAAGTCTTATGACATGTCTGTTGGTACAGTGAGAAAAGCAAAGAAGGGAGGCTGCGATGGCAGAGCAAAGCCGACCTTCATACAGATATACATGTCAAAGAAAGAAACTATGCCCGCA
>NW_027140183.1:5000-12500 GCF_036365525.1 Heterodontus francisci
GTTGGGGGTTTTGGCCTTCCCGGCCCAAGGCTCGCCTTATTTCGGCCTGCACTTTCGGAAAAGGGTGCATTCCTTTTGGTTAATGATTTCACCAGCCCGGGTCTTAGCCTCTGCCCCGACGGCTAAGTCTTTTGGTTAATGATTTCCTGCGGCTGGGACTACCCTTTCCCCCGCCCTGCAGGCACCCGGGTCGGGAGGCCGTCGGGGGCACTTTCCGGGGCAAATCCGGACCCTTACGCAAGGGAGAGTGCGCCCCCCGCCTCGGCCGGGGGTCAGGCTGCCGCCTATTAAGCCCGACAGAAAACCCGAAAAATGGACGAAAATGGGAAAAAATCCCCATCCGAAAAAGGCTTAAAAGTCGGTTGGGCGGCAGCTAGGGTCGGTCTCTGCAGACCTGGAGGCTCGGGTGGACTCTTGGAATAAACGTCCAAGTCCCGACTTGCCACCTCCTACTACTGTGCAGATACCCCGCCAACCCCCAGCCACCCGAATGACAAGCGTCCGATCAGCGGGACGAATTTGACAACTCTGGCCGGACCTCTGGAACTCCATCCCGGGTAACCGGGGCAAATTTTTCCGCTTGATCGCCCTTCCACTGGTTAACCATTTGCCCTTTCGGACTTAGTCTCTGGACATTATTCGACGGATTTTCTGGTTAACCATTTGCCCTTTCGGACTTAGTCTCTGGGCATTATTTTCGACTTTTTGGTTAATGATTTCATACTTTTTACTTACTTTTGCCCTTTTTGGTTAATGATTACTCTGCTTACTGGTTAACCATTTGCCCTTTCGGACTTAGTCTCTGGACATTATTTTCGAGTTTTTGGTTAATGATTTCACACTTTTAACATATTTTTGCGCTTTTTGGTTAATGATTACTCTGCTTACTGGTTAACCATTTGCCCTTTCGGACTTAGTCTCTGGACATTATTTTCGACTTTTTGGTTAATGATTTCACACTTTTTACTTACTTTTGCGATTTTTGGTTAATGATTTCACACTTTTAACATATTTTTGCGCTTTTTGGTTAATGATTACTCTGCTTACTGGTTAACCATTTGCCCTTTCGGACTTAGTCTCTGGAGATTATTTTCGACTTTTTGGTTAATGATTTCACACTTTTAACTTAATTTTGTGCTTTTTGGTTAATGATTTCACACTTTTTACTTACTTTTGCGATTTTTGGTTAATGATTACTCTGCTTACTGGTTAACCATTTGCCCTTTCGGACTTAGTCTCTGGACATTATTTTCGAGTTTTTGGTTAATGATTTCACACTTTTAACATATTTTTGCGCTTTTTGGTTAATGATTACTCTGCTTACTGGTTAATTATTTGCCCTTTCGGACTTAGTCTCTGCACATTATTTTCGAGTTTTTGGTTAATGATTTCACACTTTTAACATATTTTTGCGCTTTTTGGTTACTGATTTCATACTTTTTACTTACTTTTGCGCCTTTTGGTTAATGATTACTCTGCTTACTGGTTAACCATTTGCCCTTTCGGACTTAGTCTCTGGACATTATTTTCGAGTTTTTGGTTAATGATTTCACACTTTTTACTTACTTTTGCGATTTTTGGTTAATGATTACTCTGCTTACTGGTTAACCATTTGCCCTTTCGGACTTAGTCTCTGGACATTATTTTCGGGTTTTTGGTTAATGATTTCACACTTTTTACTTACTTTTGCGATTTTTGGTTAATGATTACTCTGCTTACTGGTTAACCATTTGCCCTTTCGGACTTAGTCTCTGGACATTATTTTCGACTTTTTGGTTAATGATTTCACACTTTTTACTTACTTTTGCGATTTTTGGTTAATGATTTCACACTTTTAACATATTTTTGCGCTTTTTGGTTAATGATTACTCTGCTTACTGGTTAACCATTTGCCCTTTCGGACTTAGTCTCTGGAGATTATTTTCGAGTTTTTGGTTAATGATTTCACACTTTTTACTTACTTTTGCGCTTTTTGGTTACTGATTTCACACTTTTTACATATTTTTGCGCTTTTTGGTTAATGATTACTCTGCTTACTGGTTAATTATTTGCCCTTTCGGACTTAGTCTCTGCACATTATTTTCGAGTTTTTGGTTAATGATTTCACACTTTTAACATATTTTTGCGCTTTTTGGTTAATGATTACTCTGCTTACTGGTTAACCATTTGCCCTTTCGGACTTAGTCTCTGGAGATTATTTTCGAGTTTTTGGTTAATGATTTCACACTTTTTACTTACTTTTGCGCTTTTTGGTTACTGATTTCACACTTTTTACATATTTTTGCGCTTTTTGGTTAATGATTACTCTGCTTACTGGTTAATTATTTGCCCTTTCGGACTTAGTCTCTGCACATTATTTTCGAGTTTTTGGTTAATGATTTCACACTTTTAACATATTTTTGCGCTTTTTGGTTAATGATTACTCTGCTTACTGGTTAACCATTTGCCCTTTCGGACTTAGTCTCTGGAGATTATTTTCGACTTTTTGGTTAATGATTTCACACTTTTAACTTAATTTTGTGCTTTTTGGTTAATGATTTCACACTTTTTACTTACTTTTGCGATTTTTGGTTAATGATTACTCTGCTTACTGGTTAACCATTTGCCCTTTCGGACTTAGTCTCTGGACATTATTTTCGAGTTTTTGGTTAATGATTTCACACTTTTAACATATTTTTGCGCTTTTTGGTTAATGATTACTCTGCTTACTGGTTAACCATTTGCCCTTTCGGACTTAGTCTCTGGACATTATTTTCGACTTTTTGGTTAATGATTTCACACTTTTTACTTACTTTTGCGATTTTTGGTTAATGATTTCACACTTTTAACATATTTTTGCGCTTTTTGGTTAATGATTACTCTGCTTACTGGTTAACCATTTGCCCTTTCGGACTTAGTCTCTGGAGATTATTTTCGAGTTTTTGGTTAATGATTTCACACTTTTTACTTACTTTTGCGCTTTTTGGTTACTGATTTCACACTTTTTACATATTTTTGCGCTTTTTGGTTAATGATTACTCTGCTTACTGGTTAATTATTTGCCCTTTCGGACTTAGTCTCTGCACATTATTTTCGAGTTTTTGGTTAATGATTTCACACTTTTTACTTACTTTTGCGATTTTTGGTTAATGATTACTCTGCTTACTGGTTAACCATTTGCCCTTTCGGACTTAGTCTCTGGACATTATTTTCGGGTTTTTGGTTAATGATTTCACACTTTTTACTTACTTTTGCGATTTTTGGTTAATGATTACTCTGCTTACTGGTTAACCATTTGCCCTTTCGGACTTAGTCTCTGGACATTGTTTTCGACATTTTGGTTAATGATTTCACACTTTTAACTTAATTTTGTGCTTTTTGGTTAATGATTTCATACTTTTTACTTACTTTTGCGATTTTTGGTTAATGATTTCATACTTTTTACTTACTTTTGCGATTTTTGGTTAATGATTTCATACTTTTTACTTACTTTTGCCCTTTTTGGTTAATGATTTCATACTTTTTACTTACTTTTGCGATTTTTGGTTAATGATTACTCTGCTTACTGGTTAACCATTTGCCCTTTCGGACTTGGTCTCTGGACATTATTTTCGACTTTTTGGTTAATGATTTCACACTTTTAACTTAATTTTGTGCTTTTTGGTTAATGATTTCATACTTTTTACTTACTTTTGCCCTTTTTGGTTAATGATTACTCTGCTTACTGGTTAACCATTTGCCCTTTCGGACTTAGTCTCTGCACATTATTTTCGAGTTTTTGGTTAATGATTTCACACTTTTAACATATTTTTGCGATTTTTGGTTAATGATTACTCTGCTTACTGGTTAACCATTTGCCCTTTCGGACTTAGTCTCTGGAGATTATTTTCGACTTTTTGGTTAATGATTTCACACTTTTAACTTAATTTTGTGCTTTTTGGTTAATGATTTCATACTTTTTACTTACTTTTGCCCTTTTTGGTTAATGATTACTCTGCTTACTGGTTAACCATTTGCCCTTTCGGACTTAGTCTCTGGACATTATTTTCGAGTTTTTGGTTAATGATTTCACACTTTTAACATATTTTTGCGCTTTTTGGTTAATGATTACTCTGCTTACTGGTTAACCATTTGCCCTTTCGGACTTAGTCTCTGGACATTATTTTCGACTTTTTGGTTAATGATTTCACACTTTTTACTTACTTTTGCGATTTTTGGTTAATGATTTCACACTTTTAACATATTTTTGCGCTTTTTGGTTAATGATTACTCTGCTTACTGGTTAACCATTTGCCCTTTCGGACTTAGTCTCTGGAGATTATTTTCGACTTTTTGGTTAATGATTTCACACTTTTAACTTAATTTTGTGCTTTTTGGTTAATGATTTCACACTTTTTACTTACTTTTGCGATTTTTGGTTAATGATTACTCTGCTTACTGGTTAACCATTTGCCCTTTCGGACTTAGTCTCTGGACATTATTTTCGAGTTTTTGGTTAATGATTTCACACTTTTAACATATTTTTGCGCTTTTTGGTTAATGATTACTCTGCTTACTGGTTAATTATTTGCCCTTTCGGACTTAGTCTCTGCACATTATTTTCGAGTTTTTGGTTAATGATTTCACACTTTTAACATATTTTTGCGCTTTTTGGTTACTGATTTCATACTTTTTACTTACTTTTGCGCCTTTTGGTTAATGATTACTCTGCTTACTGGTTAACCATTTGCCCTTTCGGACTTAGTCTCTGGACATTATTTTCGAGTTTTTGGTTAATGATTTCACACTTTTTACTTACTTTTGCGATTTTTGGTTAATGATTACTCTGCTTACTGGTTAACCATTTGCCCTTTCGGACTTAGTCTCTGGACATTATTTTCGGGTTTTTGGTTAATGATTTCACACTTTTTACTTACTTTTGCGATTTTTGGTTAATGATTACTCTGCTTACTGGTTAACCATTTGCCCTTTCGGACTTAGTCTCTGGACATTGTTTTCGACATTTTGGTTAATGATTTCACACTTTTAACTTAATTTTGTGCTTTTTGGTTAATGATTTCATACTTTTTACTTACTTTTGCGATTTTTGGTTAATGATTTCATACTTTTTACTTACTTTTGCGATTTTTGGTTAATGATTTCATACTTTTTACTTACTTTTGCCCTTTTTGGTTAATGATTTCATACTTTTTACTTACTTTTGCGATTTTTGGTTAATGATTACTCTGCTTACTGGTTAACCATTTGCCCTTTCGGACTTAGTCTCTGGACATTATTTTCGAGTTTTTGGTTAATGATTTCACACTTTTAACATATTTTTGCGCTTTTTGGTTAATGATTACTCTGCTTACTGGTTAACCATTTGCCCTTTCGGACTTAGTCTCTGGACATTATTTTCGACTTTTTGGTTAATGATTTCACACTTTTTACTTACTTTTGCGATTTTTGGTTAATGATTTCACACTTTTAACTTAATTTTGTGCTTTTTGGTTAATGATTTCATACTTTTTACTTACTTTTGCCCTTTTTGGTTAATGATTACTCTGCTTACTGGTTAACCATTTGCCCTTTCGGACTTGGTCTCTGGACATTATTTTCGAGTTTTTGGTTAATGATTTCACACTTTTTACTTACTTTTGCGATTTTTGGTTAATGATTTCATACTTTTTACTTACTTTTGCGATTTTTGGTTAATGATTACTCTGCTTACTGGTTAACCATTTGCCCTTTCGGACTTGGTCTCTGGACATTATTTTCGAGTTTTTGGTTAATGATTTCACACTTTTAACATAATTTTGCGCTTTTTGGTTAATGATTACTCTGCTTGCTTGTTACTGATTTCCCCTTTCGGACTTGATCTCTGGCCGTTCTTTTCGACCTTTTTGGATAAGGTTTCCACACTCTGAAATTATTTTGGGCTCACTGATTAGGCGAGATCAAGGGGGCATGCCTGGGCACTTTGGGCTCAGTTTGGGAAGGCGGCGTCCGTGTGCTCCTCCGCCCTTCCCGCACTTGCGGCTAGGTTTGCCAAACTGCGCTGACCCGCAGCCCTGCCTTTTTGCCCACGGCACGGAACGACTCAAGTCTGGCTCCGTTCCAGGCCGTTGCCTCCGGCTGCCCGCCGTCCGGCCGGCCTGGGACGTACCCCGGCTGACGGCGCCGGAGGCCCTCTAGCAGCCACCGGTGCCGCGGGCCAATGGGTCCGGGCGTTCCGGAGCTATCGGTGGGGAAGTGCTCTCCCCTTTTCCTGACGCCGTTCGCCCGAGCAGAGGTGCAGCCTGACGGGACTGCTGTCGCCTTCCGCGGCGCACCGGCCCCTTTCACCTGCCGTCGACCGCGCGGAGCTCGGACCTCCCTCCCCGAAGTTATGGCCCCGGCGCCGGAGGGTGCCCGGGGCCGGGCATTCAGCGGGGTGAGTCTTCACCTTCCCGGTCAGCCTGCGGGGTCGGTGCGCCGGCACTCGACGCCGGAGGGTCCCCTCTTTCCGTAGAGCCCCGCCCGGTGCCGATCGGCCGGCGGATTGCGGAGCGAACCGCGCCTGACCGACGGGCCTCGGAAACCCGTTGCAGTCGACGGGGGGGAACCGGACAGCGGGACGAGGTGCCGATTCCACCCGCAGATTCGATCCCGAAATCCCGCGGGATTCGGCGGTCCGACCCGACAGATTCAAACGTCGCCCGGGCGGCCCCCAGCGGTCGGGCCGGCCTGGTTCCGCCACCGCCCGATGCCCCTCGCCCCCGGCTACCGCCGGCCGCGCAGACCGAGCGAATGCGGCCGGACGTCCGGCGGCAATCGGCCGGAAAGCGGTATGGCCATTTCCTACTGTCCCTCGGACGGGCAGAGGGGCGGCGCCGGGGCACTCGCGGACCAGGCCGCGCCCCTCCGAGCCCTACCGCCTGCCGTCGACCGCGCGGGGATCGGACCTCCCTCCCCGAAGTTATGGCCCCGGAGCCGGAGGGTACCCGGGGACGGGCATTCAGCGGGGTGAGTCTTCACCTTCCCGGTCAGCCTGCGGGGTCGGTGCGCCGGCACTCGACGCGGGAGGGTCCCCTCTTTCCGTAGAGCCCCGCCCGGTGCCGATCGGCCGGCGGATTGCGGAGCGAACCGCGCCTGACCGACGGGCCTCGGAAACCCGTTGCAGTCGACCGGGGGGAACCGGACAGCGGGACGAGGTGCCGATTCCACCCGCAGATTCGATCCCGAAATCCCGCGGGATTCGGCGGTCCGACCCGACAGATTCAAACGTCGCCCGGGCGGCCCCCAGCGGTCGGGCCGGCCTGGTTCCGCCACCGCCCGATGCCCCTCGCCCCCGGCTACCGCCGGCCGCGCAGACCGAGCGAATGCGGCCGGACGTCCGGCGGCAATCGGCCGGAAAGCGGTATGGCCATTTCCTACTGTCCCTCGGACGGGCAGAGGGGCGGCGCCGGGGCACTCGCGGACCAGGCCGCGCCCCTCCGAGCCCTACCGCCTGCCGTCGACCGCGCGGGGATCGGACCCTCCTCGCCGAAGTTATGGAGGTAG
>NW_027140183.1:25000-32500 GCF_036365525.1 Heterodontus francisci
CCCATACACTTCCATGAGTTGGGGGTTTTGGCCTTCCCGGCCCAAGGCTCGCCTTATTTCGGCCTGCACTTTCGGAAAAGGGTGCATTCCTTTTGGTTAATGATTTCACCAGCCCGGGTCTTAGCCTCTGCCCCGACGGCTAAGTCTTTTGGTTAATGATTTCCTGCGGCTGGGACTACCCTTTCCCCCGCCCTGCAGGCACCCGGGTCGGGAGGCCGTCGGGGGCACTTTCCGGGGCAAATCCGGACCCTTACGCAAGGGAGAGTGCGCCCCCCGCCTCGGCCGGGGGTCAGGCTGCCGCCTATTAAGCCCGACAGAAAACCCGAAAAATGGACGAAAATGGGAAAAAATCCCCATCCGAAAAAGGCTTAAAAGTCGGTTGGGCGGCAGCTAGGGTCGGTCTCTGCAGACCTGGAGGCTCGGGTGGACTCTTGGAATAAACGTCCAAGTCCCGACTTGCCACCTCCTACTACTGTGCAGATACCCCGCCAACCCCCAGCCACCCGAATGACAAGCGTCCGATCAGCGGGACGAATTTGACAACTCTGGCCGGACCTCTGGAACTCCATCCCGGGTAACCGGGGCAAATTTTTCCGCTTGATCGCCCTTCCACTGGTTAACCATTTGCCCTTTCGGACTTAGTCTCTGGACATTATTCGACGGATTTTCTGGTTAACCATTTGCCCTTTCGGACTTAGTCTCTGGGCATTATTTTCGACTTTTTGGTTAATGATTTCATACTTTTTACTTACTTTTGCCCTTTTTGGTTAATGATTACTCTGCTTACTGGTTAACCATTTGCCCTTTCGGACTTAGTCTCTGGACATTATTTTCGAGTTTTTGGTTAATGATTTCACACTTTTAACATATTTTTGCGCTTTTTGGTTAATGATTACTCTGCTTACTGGTTAACCATTTGCCCTTTCGGACTTAGTCTCTGGACATTATTTTCGACTTTTTGGTTAATGATTTCACACTTTTTACTTACTTTTGCGATTTTTGGTTAATGATTTCACACTTTTAACATATTTTTGCGCTTTTTGGTTAATGATTACTCTGCTTACTGGTTAACCATTTGCCCTTTCGGACTTAGTCTCTGGAGATTATTTTCGACTTTTTGGTTAATGATTTCACACTTTTAACTTAATTTTGTGCTTTTTGGTTAATGATTTCACACTTTTTACTTACTTTTGCGATTTTTGGTTAATGATTACTCTGCTTACTGGTTAACCATTTGCCCTTTCGGACTTAGTCTCTGGACATTATTTTCGAGTTTTTGGTTAATGATTTCACACTTTTAACATATTTTTGCGCTTTTTGGTTAATGATTACTCTGCTTACTGGTTAACCATTTGCCCTTTCGGACTTAGTCTCTGGACATTATTTTCGACTTTTTGGTTAATGATTTCACACTTTTTACTTACTTTTGCGATTTTTGGTTAATGATTTCACACTTTTAACATATTTTTGCGCTTTTTGGTTAATGATTACTCTGCTTACTGGTTAACCATTTGCCCTTTCGGACTTAGTCTCTGGAGATTATTTTCGAGTTTTTGGTTAATGATTTCACACTTTTTACTTACTTTTGCGCTTTTTGGTTACTGATTTCACACTTTTTACATATTTTTGCGCTTTTTGGTTAATGATTACTCTGCTTACTGGTTAATTATTTGCCCTTTCGGACTTAGTCTCTGCACATTATTTTCGAGTTTTTGGTTAATGATTTCACACTTTTAACATATTTTTGCGCTTTTTGGTTAATGATTACTCTGCTTACTGGTTAACCATTTGCCCTTTCGGACTTAGTCTCTGGAGATTATTTTCGAGTTTTTGGTTAATGATTTCACACTTTTTACTTACTTTTGCGCTTTTTGGTTACTGATTTCACACTTTTTACATATTTTTGCGCTTTTTGGTTAATGATTACTCTGCTTACTGGTTAATTATTTGCCCTTTCGGACTTAGTCTCTGCACATTATTTTCGAGTTTTTGGTTAATGATTTCACACTTTTAACATATTTTTGCGCTTTTTGGTTAATGATTACTCTGCTTACTGGTTAACCATTTGCCCTTTCGGACTTAGTCTCTGGAGATTATTTTCGACTTTTTGGTTAATGATTTCACACTTTTAACTTAATTTTGTGCTTTTTGGTTAATGATTTCACACTTTTTACTTACTTTTGCGATTTTTGGTTAATGATTACTCTGCTTACTGGTTAACCATTTGCCCTTTCGGACTTAGTCTCTGGACATTATTTTCGAGTTTTTGGTTAATGATTTCACACTTTTAACATATTTTTGCGCTTTTTGGTTAATGATTACTCTGCTTACTGGTTAACCATTTGCCCTTTCGGACTTAGTCTCTGGACATTATTTTCGACTTTTTGGTTAATGATTTCACACTTTTTACTTACTTTTGCGATTTTTGGTTAATGATTTCACACTTTTAACATATTTTTGCGCTTTTTGGTTAATGATTACTCTGCTTACTGGTTAACCATTTGCCCTTTCGGACTTAGTCTCTGGAGATTATTTTCGAGTTTTTGGTTAATGATTTCACACTTTTTACTTACTTTTGCGCTTTTTGGTTACTGATTTCACACTTTTTACATATTTTTGCGCTTTTTGGTTAATGATTACTCTGCTTACTGGTTAATTATTTGCCCTTTCGGACTTAGTCTCTGCACATTATTTTCGAGTTTTTGGTTAATGATTTCACACTTTTTACTTACTTTTGCGATTTTTGGTTAATGATTACTCTGCTTACTGGTTAACCATTTGCCCTTTCGGACTTAGTCTCTGGACATTATTTTCGGGTTTTTGGTTAATGATTTCACACTTTTTACTTACTTTTGCGATTTTTGGTTAATGATTACTCTGCTTACTGGTTAACCATTTGCCCTTTCGGACTTAGTCTCTGGACATTGTTTTCGACATTTTGGTTAATGATTTCACACTTTTAACTTAATTTTGTGCTTTTTGGTTAATGATTTCATACTTTTTACTTACTTTTGCGATTTTTGGTTAATGATTTCATACTTTTTACTTACTTTTGCGATTTTTGGTTAATGATTTCATACTTTTTACTTACTTTTGCCCTTTTTGGTTAATGATTTCATACTTTTTACTTACTTTTGCGATTTTTGGTTAATGATTACTCTGCTTACTGGTTAACCATTTGCCCTTTCGGACTTGGTCTCTGGACATTATTTTCGACTTTTTGGTTAATGATTTCACACTTTTAACTTAATTTTGTGCTTTTTGGTTAATGATTTCATACTTTTTACTTACTTTTGCCCTTTTTGGTTAATGATTACTCTGCTTACTGGTTAACCATTTGCCCTTTCGGACTTAGTCTCTGCACATTATTTTCGAGTTTTTGGTTAATGATTTCACACTTTTAACATATTTTTGCGATTTTTGGTTAATGATTACTCTGCTTACTGGTTAACCATTTGCCCTTTCGGACTTAGTCTCTGGAGATTATTTTCGACTTTTTGGTTAATGATTTCACACTTTTAACTTAATTTTGTGCTTTTTGGTTAATGATTTCATACTTTTTACTTACTTTTGCCCTTTTTGGTTAATGATTACTCTGCTTACTGGTTAACCATTTGCCCTTTCGGACTTAGTCTCTGGACATTATTTTCGAGTTTTTGGTTAATGATTTCACACTTTTAACATATTTTTGCGCTTTTTGGTTAATGATTACTCTGCTTACTGGTTAACCATTTGCCCTTTCGGACTTAGTCTCTGGACATTATTTTCGACTTTTTGGTTAATGATTTCACACTTTTTACTTACTTTTGCGATTTTTGGTTAATGATTTCACACTTTTAACATATTTTTGCGCTTTTTGGTTAATGATTACTCTGCTTACTGGTTAACCATTTGCCCTTTCGGACTTAGTCTCTGGAGATTATTTTCGACTTTTTGGTTAATGATTTCACACTTTTAACTTAATTTTGTGCTTTTTGGTTAATGATTTCACACTTTTTACTTACTTTTGCGATTTTTGGTTAATGATTACTCTGCTTACTGGTTAACCATTTGCCCTTTCGGACTTAGTCTCTGGACATTATTTTCGAGTTTTTGGTTAATGATTTCACACTTTTAACATATTTTTGCGCTTTTTGGTTAATGATTACTCTGCTTACTGGTTAATTATTTGCCCTTTCGGACTTAGTCTCTGCACATTATTTTCGAGTTTTTGGTTAATGATTTCACACTTTTAACATATTTTTGCGCTTTTTGGTTACTGATTTCATACTTTTTACTTACTTTTGCGCCTTTTGGTTAATGATTACTCTGCTTACTGGTTAACCATTTGCCCTTTCGGACTTAGTCTCTGGACATTATTTTCGAGTTTTTGGTTAATGATTTCACACTTTTTACTTACTTTTGCGATTTTTGGTTAATGATTACTCTGCTTACTGGTTAACCATTTGCCCTTTCGGACTTAGTCTCTGGACATTATTTTCGGGTTTTTGGTTAATGATTTCACACTTTTTACTTACTTTTGCGATTTTTGGTTAATGATTACTCTGCTTACTGGTTAACCATTTGCCCTTTCGGACTTAGTCTCTGGACATTGTTTTCGACATTTTGGTTAATGATTTCACACTTTTAACTTAATTTTGTGCTTTTTGGTTAATGATTTCATACTTTTTACTTACTTTTGCGATTTTTGGTTAATGATTTCATACTTTTTACTTACTTTTGCGATTTTTGGTTAATGATTTCATACTTTTTACTTACTTTTGCCCTTTTTGGTTAATGATTTCATACTTTTTACTTACTTTTGCGATTTTTGGTTAATGATTACTCTGCTTACTGGTTAACCATTTGCCCTTTCGGACTTAGTCTCTGGACATTATTTTCGAGTTTTTGGTTAATGATTTCACACTTTTAACATATTTTTGCGCTTTTTGGTTAATGATTACTCTGCTTACTGGTTAACCATTTGCCCTTTCGGACTTAGTCTCTGGACATTATTTTCGACTTTTTGGTTAATGATTTCACACTTTTTACTTACTTTTGCGATTTTTGGTTAATGATTTCACACTTTTAACTTAATTTTGTGCTTTTTGGTTAATGATTTCATACTTTTTACTTACTTTTGCCCTTTTTGGTTAATGATTACTCTGCTTACTGGTTAACCATTTGCCCTTTCGGACTTGGTCTCTGGACATTATTTTCGAGTTTTTGGTTAATGATTTCACACTTTTTACTTACTTTTGCGATTTTTGGTTAATGATTTCATACTTTTTACTTACTTTTGCGATTTTTGGTTAATGATTACTCTGCTTACTGGTTAACCATTTGCCCTTTCGGACTTGGTCTCTGGACATTATTTTCGAGTTTTTGGTTAATGATTTCACACTTTTAACATAATTTTGCGCTTTTTGGTTAATGATTACTCTGCTTGCTTGTTACTGATTTCCCCTTTCGGACTTGATCTCTGGCCGTTCTTTTCGACCTTTTTGGATAAGGTTTCCACACTCTGAAATTATTTTGGGCTCACTGATTAGGCGAGATCAAGGGGGCATGCCTGGGCACTTTGGGCTCAGTTTGGGAAGGCGGCGTCCGTGTGCTCCTCCGCCCTTCCCGCACTTGCGGCTAGGTTTGCCAAACTGCGCTGACCCGCAGCCCTGCCTTTTTGCCCACGGCACGGAACGACTCAAGTCTGGCTCCGTTCCAGGCCGTTGCCTCCGGCTGCCCGCCGTCCGGCCGGCCTGGGACGTACCCCGGCTGACGGCGCCGGAGGCCCTCTAGCAGCCACCGGTGCCGCGGGCCAATGGGTCCGGGCGTTCCGGAGCTATCGGTGGGGAAGTGCTCTCCCCTTTTCCTGACGCCGTTCGCCCGAGCAGAGGTGCAGCCTGACGGGACTGCTGTCGCCTTCCGCGGCGCACCGGCCCCTTTCACCTGCCGTCGACCGCGCGGAGCTCGGACCTCCCTCCCCGAAGTTATGGCCCCGGCGCCGGAGGGTGCCCGGGGCCGGGCATTCAGCGGGGTGAGTCTTCACCTTCCCGGTCAGCCTGCGGGGTCGGTGCGCCGGCACTCGACGCCGGAGGGTCCCCTCTTTCCGTAGAGCCCCGCCCGGTGCCGATCGGCTGGCGGATTGCGGAGCGAACCGCGCCTGACCGACGGGCCTCGGAAACCCGTTGCAGTCGACGGGGGGGAACCGGACAGCGGGACGAGGTGCCGATTCCACCCGCAGATTCGATCCCGAAATCCCGCGGGATTCGGCGGTCCGACCCGACAGATTCAAACGTCGCCCGGGCGGCCCCCAGCGGTCGGGCCGGCCTGGTTCCGCCACCGCCCGATGCCCCTCGCCCCCGGCTACCGCCGGCCGCGCAGACCGAGCGAATGCGGCCGGACGTCCGGCGGCAATCGGCCGGAAAGCGGTATGGCCATTTCCTACTGTCCCTCGGACGGGCAGAGGGGCGGCGCCGGGGCACTCGCGGACCAGGCCGCGCCCCTCCGAGCCCTACCGCCTGCCGTCGACCGCGCGGGGATCGGACCTCCCTCCCCGAAGTTATGGCCCCGGAGCCGGAGGGTACCCGGGGCCGGGCATTCAGCGGGGTGAGTCTTCACCTTCCCGGTCAGCCTGCGGGGTCGGTGCGCCGGCACTCGACGCGGGAGGGTCCCCTCTTTCCGTAGAGCCCCGCCCGGTGCCGATCGGCCGGCGGATTGCGGAGCGAACCGCGCCTGACCGACGGGCCTCGGAAACCCGTTGCAGTCGACCGGGGGGAACCGGACAGCGGGACGAGGTGCCGATTCCACCCGCAGATTCGATCCCGAAATCCCGCGGGATTCGGCGGTCCGACCCGACAGATTCAAACGTCGCCCGGGCGGCCCCCAGCGGTCGGGCCGGCCTGGTTCCGCCACCGCCCGATGCCCCTCGCCCCCGGCTACCGCCGGCCGCGCAGACCGAGCGAATGCGGCCGGACGTCCGGCGGCAATCGGCCGGAAAGCGGTATGGCCATTTCCTACTGTCCCTCGGACGGGCAGAGGGGCGGCGCCGGGGCACTCGCGGACCAGGCCGCGCCCCTCCGAGCCCTACCGCCTGCCGTCGACCGCGCGGGGATCGGACCCTCCTCGCCGAAGTTATGGAGGTAGGACCGGGAGGCTGCCCAGGGTCGGGACTTCAACCGGCTGCCGCCACCCTTTCCCGCCTGTCCCACGGGCTCGGAGATCCAGGCCCTGCAAAGACCCTCCGGTCGCCACCCGACAGGTGCTTTACCGGAGAAATCGTAAACCGGCGTCAGGGCCGGACCTGTCCCGCAGAGGGCAGCCTGCGCCCTTATGCTTTCCCTTTTGCTTTGGCCCCGCAGTAGCAAATGGTTCACCGATAAGTCGGGAACCCACACGCCCGGCCCCACCCGCCCATCCTTCCGCAATGCATCGCCTAGACACACGCACCAAGGGCGCTCTCCTTCCCCCGCCTCCCACATCCCACAGGATGTGCCCTCAGACCACGGCGCCCACACAACCACC
>NW_027140183.1:47500-52500 GCF_036365525.1 Heterodontus francisci
GCGACACCGCTGGAAAGGGGCAGGGCTGTGTCTGAGAAGCTGGGGCACATGGCCTCCCCACGACAGGGAGGTTGGCACCGGGTTCAACTTTTCAATTCGTGCAACAAAAACCGGTAACCGACAAATACAAAGCATACACACACACACACCGCGCGTGTGCCCTTGCTCTGGTGCTAGAGAAATCGAGTGCTCGAGCTGGCCGGAACGGGACGCCCCGCTCCGGAGCTTCACAATCGGACCACTGCGGTAGCGACCAGTGGGACGTCTCGGCCTCACACGAACAGCACAGAGATCAGCACACAGGAGACGGCGCACAACGAGTAATCTACCTAGCACGCCGCCGACCAAGTGGCCAAACTCTCGAGAGGAATGTCCGTCTGACACAAGGGACAGAAACGGGAGGTAACCGCTGAGCCTGAAACACCAGCAAATAAATGCTAGCCCGCCTGGGCCCTCCAACGTCGGACAGTCCTCGCCGTATCGATCGAGTGACCTGGGCACGCACTTTTTTTTCCTTTCACACAGTGTGGGGTTGGCGGCGGCGGGGGGGGGGGGGAGAAAGCATGCAACTTGGTTGACGTCGCCTGGTCAACTCGCATCGGTTTTCCGTCCCCATCACTGTAAGGAGCAACCGCGACCAGCGTAGCCAAACAGGTCGACCAAAGCTTTCGGCGCTCGCACGGAGAGGTGATGCCAGCCGGCGTGCGTCGCCTAACTTGGACAAAATTCTGGGCACGCACTTTTCGTTTGAGACTAGGACATACATGTAGTGCAACCCAAGGAAACCAGGCGACGCCGCCACAATCTGCGCCTGACAGACAAAGATAACCGTTCACAAGGAGCCTTGTTATTTCGCACCAAGTCTTTTGCGGGCATAGTTTCTTTCTTTGACATGTATATCTGTATGAAGGTCGGCTTTGCTCTGCCATCGCAGCCTCCCTTCTTTGCTTTTCTCACTGTACCAACAGACATGTCATAGACTTTGGTTTTTTTTTTATTAATTCTTTTCCTGTGGGTGTGGTGTGCCTCCGCACCCCCCAATCTGTTCCAAGGCCTTGTTTTCTCTCGCTCGCCAAAACACTTTGTCTGTTTTCACAGCCAGTCTACCGGCCTAGACCCAACTGTGCGATATTTCAGAGCCGGCAACAGAGCATGGAAAGTCCGCCAGATTTACCCTTAAATGCTCATAAATGACTTCCAGGCACTCTTCGGAAGGTCTTTTATTTCAAAAGAAGGTCCTTCCTTGAGGGAGCACTTCTTCGGCCACTTTGCAAGTGCAACCGCTGCCAGCAAAAGTTCTGAAAATCGAGTTCCCGAAAATCTCCGGGTACCCCGCCAACCCCCAGCCACCCGAATCGCAAGTGTCAATTCGGCGGGTTGCCTGCCGGTAGTCCTTCCGAAAATGAGGCGCCAAATCGCCGCAACGGCCATTTTTCATTTCGGCATCGGGACTTCCGACGGCAACTGATTAACTAGCCCGGGGACTAGAGCGGCAGCAAATGCAACGTGCCCTCTTGGCGGGAGCAACTTGACCGCCCCCGTGGGGAAAGGTCAACTCGGGGCCCGGGAAAGTCGCCGAGTCCGACCCCATACACTTCCATGAGTTGGGGGTTTTGGCCTTCCCGGCCCAAGGCTCGCCTTATTTCGGCCTGCACTTTCGGAAAAGGGTGCATTCCTTTTGGTTAATGATTTCACCAGCCCGGGTCTTAGCCTCTGCCCCGACGGCTAAGTCTTTTGGTTAATGATTTCCTGCGGCTGGGACTACCCTTTCCCCCGCCCTGCAGGCACCCGGGTCGGGAGGCCGTCGGGGGCACTTTCCGGGGCAAATCCGGACCCTTACGCAAGGGAGAGTGCGCCCCCCGCCTCGGCCGGGGGTCAGGCTGCCGCCTATTAAGCCCGACAGAAAACCCGAAAAATGGACGAAAATGGGAAAAAATCCCCATCCGAAAAAGGCTTAAAAGTCGGTTGGGCGGCAGCTAGGGTCGGTCTCTGCAGACCTGGAGGCTCGGGTGGACTCTTGGAATAAACGTCCAAGTCCCGACTTGCCACCTCCTACTACTGTGCAGATACCCCGCCAACCCCCAGCCACCCGAATGACAAGCGTCCGATCAGCGGGACGAATTTGACAACTCTGGCCGGACCTCTGGAACTCCATCCCGGGTAACCGGGGCAAATTTTTCCGCTTGATCGCCCTTCCACTGGTTAACCATTTGCCCTTTCGGACTTAGTCTCTGGACATTATTCGACGGATTTTCTGGTTAACCATTTGCCCTTTCGGACTTAGTCTCTGGGCATTATTTTCGACTTTTTGGTTAATGATTTCATACTTTTTACTTACTTTTGCCCTTTTTGGTTAATGATTACTCTGCTTACTGGTTAACCATTTGCCCTTTCGGACTTAGTCTCTGGACATTATTTTCGAGTTTTTGGTTAATGATTTCACACTTTTAACATATTTTTGCGCTTTTTGGTTAATGATTACTCTGCTTACTGGTTAACCATTTGCCCTTTCGGACTTAGTCTCTGGACATTATTTTCGACTTTTTGGTTAATGATTTCACACTTTTTACTTACTTTTGCGATTTTTGGTTAATGATTTCACACTTTTAACATATTTTTGCGCTTTTTGGTTAATGATTACTCTGCTTACTGGTTAACCATTTGCCCTTTCGGACTTAGTCTCTGGAGATTATTTTCGACTTTTTGGTTAATGATTTCACACTTTTAACTTAATTTTGTGCTTTTTGGTTAATGATTTCACACTTTTTACTTACTTTTGCGATTTTTGGTTAATGATTACTCTGCTTACTGGTTAACCATTTGCCCTTTCGGACTTAGTCTCTGGACATTATTTTCGAGTTTTTGGTTAATGATTT
This sequence comes from Heterodontus francisci, assembly GCF_036365525.1. Classification (NCBI taxonomy): domain Eukaryota; kingdom Metazoa; phylum Chordata; class Chondrichthyes; order Heterodontiformes; family Heterodontidae; genus Heterodontus; species Heterodontus francisci. Next base: position 50,377 of record NW_027140183.1, read on the forward strand.
CACACTTTTAACATATTTTTGCGCTTTTTGGTTAATGATTACTCTGCTTACTGGTTAACCATTTGCCCTTTCGGACTTAGTCTCTGGAGATTATTTTCGAGTTTTTGGTTAATGATTTCACACTTTTTACTTACTTTTGCGCTTTTTGGTTACTGATTTCACACTTTTTACATATTTTTGCGCTTTTTGGTTAATGATTACTCTGCTTACTGGTTAATTATTTGCCCTTTCGGACTTAGTCTCTGCACATTATTTTCGAGTTTTTGGTTAATGATTTCACACTTTTAACATATTTTTGCGCTTTTTGGTTAATGATTACTCTGCTTACTGGTTAACCATTTGCCCTTTCGGACTTAGTCTCTGGAGATTATTTTCGAGTTTTTGGTTAATGATTTCACACTTTTTACTTACTTTTGCGCTTTTTGGTTACTGATTTCACACTTTTTACATATTTTTGCGCTTTTTGGTTAATGATTACTCTGCTTACTGGTTAATTATTTGCCCTTTCGGACTTAGTCTCTGCACATTATTTTCGAGTTTTTGGTTAATGATTTCACACTTTTAACATATTTTTGCGCTTTTTGGTTAATGATTACTCTGCTTACTGGTTAACCATTTGCCCTTTCGGACTTAGTCTCTGGAGATTATTTTCGACTTTTTGGTTAATGATTTCACACTTTTAACTTAATTTTGTGCTTTTTGGTTAATGATTTCACACTTTTTACTTACTTTTGCGATTTTTGGTTAATGATTACTCTGCTTACTGGTTAACCATTTGCCCTTTCGGACTTAGTCTCTGGACATTATTTTCGAGTTTTTGGTTAATGATTTCACACTTTTAACATATTTTTGCGCTTTTTGGTTAATGATTACTCTGCTTACTGGTTAACCATTTGCCCTTTCGGACTTAGTCTCTGGACATTATTTTCGAGTTTTTGGTTAATGATTTCACACTTTTAACATATTTTTGCGCTTTTTGGTTAATGATTACTCTGCTTACTGGTTAACCATTTGCCCTTTCGGACTTAGTCTCTGGACATTATTTTCGACTTTTTGGTTAATGATTTCACACTTTTTACTTACTTTTGCGATTTTTGGTTAATGATTTCACACTTTTAACATATTTTTGCGCTTTTTGGTTAATGATTACTCTGCTTACTGGTTAACCATTTGCCCTTTCGGACTTAGTCTCTGGAGATTATTTTCGACTTTTTGGTTAATGATTTCACACTTTTAACTTAATTTTGTGCTTTTTGGTTAATGATTTCACACTTTTTACTTACTTTTGCGATTTTTGGTTAATGATTACTCTGCTTACTGGTTAACCATTTGCCCTTTCGGACTTAGTCTCTGGACATTATTTTCGAGTTTTTGGTTAATGATTTCACACTTTTAACATATTTTTGCGCTTTTTGGTTAATGATTACTCTGCTTACTGGTTAACCATTTGCCCTTTCGGACTTAGTCTCTGGAGATTATTTTCGAGTTTTTGGTTAATGATTTCACACTTTTTACTTACTTTTGCGCTTTTTGGTTACTGATTTCACACTTTTTACATATTTTTGCGCTTTTTGGTTAATGATTACTCTGCTTACTGGTTAATTATTTGCCCTTTCGGACTTAGTCTCTGCACATTATTTTCGAGTTTTTGGTTAATGATTTCACACTTTTAACTTAATTTTGTGCTTTTTGGTTAATGATTTCACACTTTTTACTTACTTTTGCGATTTTTGGTTAATGATTACTCTGCTTACTGGTTAACCATTTGCCCTTTCGGACTTAGTCTCTGGACATTATTTTCGAGTTTTTGGTTAATGATTTCACACTTTTAACATATTTTTGCGCTTTTTGGTTAATGATTACTCTGCTTGCTTGTTACTGATTTCCCCTTTCGGACTTGATCTCTGGCCGTTCTTTTCGACCTTTTTGGATAAGGTTTCCACACTCTGAAATTATTTTGGGCTCACTGATTAGGCGAGATCAAGGGGGCATGCCTGGGCACTTTGGGCTCAGTTTGGGAAGGCGGCGTCCGTGTGCTCCTCCGCCCTTCCCGCACTTGCGGCTAGGTTTGCCAAACTGCGCTGACCCGCAGCCCTGCCTTTTTGCCCACGGCACGGAACGACT
>NW_027140183.1:57500-60000 GCF_036365525.1 Heterodontus francisci
TGGGTAAAGATTACATCTCAATAGCAAACTGCTAATGAGTCGAGATGACTTAAGATTAAATGACGTTTTCGTCCAAGTATTAGAAATATGGTCTTTATGAAACGTAGCTATGCCTGCTCCTTGGCTTTTAAGTTTTGTCCATTTTTCAAATTCCCATTCCCTCCACGCAGCATATTTGTTGACTATCTTAGATGAATTGCTATTCATTAATTCCAAACACGGCTCAGCAAGTTCTGCGAGCTCCTCAATGTTTATATTTTTCTTGATAAGAAAGTCCTCAATTTCCTTTAGGACTTTAAGATTTTTAAGTTTATCAATGGTTTCGGAATTATGTCGACCGGTATATTGGAAGGATGCTTTAATTACTGCATCAGTGGATCCCTGCAGGGCTTCCCTTTTACGGATTATGGCAGATGGAATTTGTATTTCAAGTTTTGGCATACCTAGGCCTCCGTTTCTATTACTAGAATACAAGAGGCCGTCGGTCGTATGGGGTGGCAAATGTAAGTATCTTTTGGTGACATTCCTAATAATCTGATCCAATTTAGTTAATGTATTCTGTGATGTTTCCGTCAGGATCAAGTGAAAATATAGCCTGGGAATAATATAGGTTTTAAGAATCTCAATCTTTTGAATAGGCTTCAGGGATGCTTCATCTAGTTTCTTGGTCCAATTACTAAGTTTCTCCTGCCAGCTGTCTTCGGCTACCCCAGCCCAGGGATCTATTCGGGCTCCCAGGTACTTCTCTGTTTCTCCTGGGGGGATGTACGAGATTTCCACCTCGTTAAGCTGCCACTTTTTCTTATAGTTATACAAGAAGGTCTTATTTTTGTATGAAAAGTGGAATCCCTTTGTTTTTGCGGTATTAATTGCAAGCCCGGTATTAATACAGAAGGATTGAACCAATCTCAGGTTTTCCTTCATCCCTACGTGGGTGTCACTAAGGAGTGCGATGTCATCAGCGAAGGCCAGCGCTGAGCATGTGATCTTACTTTCGCCCAGAGGCATAGAGACTCCAACACCAGAGTCTTCAAGGGTGCACATTAGTGGATCTAGAGCGATGTTAAATAGTATGGGAGAGAGTGGGTCACCCTGTTTAACACCTCTCCTAATACTGATGGAATTGGTCTTTGTTTTAGCCCCTTCAACCATAGTGGTGTTATCCGTATACAAATCTTCAATTAAGGTTATAAAGTTCTTGGGCAAACCCGTTCTTGCCAATGCTTTTGACAGATGCTTATGTCCAATTGAGTCAAATGCTTTTGCCAAATCGACAAAGACTACAGATAGATTCTTACGATTTTTCTTGGCCCCTTTAATGATGTTCTCCAATATTGTGATATTCTCGTTGCACCCTGGGGTTCCTGCAAGGAAACCCTTTTGTCTTGGGTTGATCTTAACCACTTCGCTCAGCCTTTTTGCAATGATCTTAGTGAATATCCTGAGTAACATCGGGCCAATAGTTATAGGTCTCCAATTGTCAATGTCTATTAGACGATCGGCGTTGTCAGTCTTAGGAATAAGGACTGTACGGCTTCTTTTGAGAGATTCAGGGATGCTGCTGGCCATTAGCCACAGTGAGAATAATCGGGGGAGCCTTGTGTCCTCTTCCTCGTGAATCTTTAGGATAACATCCCGTGTCACACCGTCAGGGCCACTAGCACTCTTATTATCAATCCCTCTAATGGCTTGGTCAACCTCATCCTCATCGATGGGTCTCATCAGTTGTCCGTAGTCCCGCATTCCTTTATAGTGAGCGAATTTAGAGATATTCGCTTTATTGTTAGGATAAGAGAGCTTGGTCCGGAAATGCTGTTCAAGCTCAATAGCATCGAGTGGACATTGTACGGCCGAAGGTGCCCCCATTATCTGTCTTGCTAATTGTCTTTTATTAGTTTTATAGAGCAATTGCGTCGCTCTAAATTCCGCCTTTCGGGTAGCGTATCTTTGTTTTGCACGTGAGTTCCTGCTACGTTTGAACTCTTCACGTTTTGTCTTGGGCGTTTTTATGTCCCTTTTTCTGGCTTTGCCTTTGCTTAAGAATAGTTCCGTGATATTTTCCACCAAACCAATTACCAAGGCTTTGATGTTTGGGTCATCTGCCTCTTTCATTAGTTGTTCCGCCTGCTCCAACTGATCGTCAATGTCTCTATGTTTTGGAATCTTTGCTGGTGGATTGAGCTTCCTTTTCGGCTGTACTGGGGCCTCCTCAAGGACGTTACTTGTCTCCGGGACCTCATCACTGGGATCCGTAATTCCAATACTGTCCGCAATGATGTTCTGCACAGCTGGTTGAGACTTCGGTAGACCCCTCCTTTTATCCGATATTTGTTTAGCCGTTTTGCTTACCAGGACTTCAGCTATCAGTTGATTAATACGCTTTTGTCCTTCAAATTTGACGTTCAGCTCTTTCAATAATTCAGTCTCCTCTGCGGACCATTTATAAGCCTTTCTGCCCGGTTTGCCTTTTGTTTCCTCAGTAGCAAGGCGTTTCTCGTTT
>NW_027140183.1:70000-77500 GCF_036365525.1 Heterodontus francisci
CTTCCTTGAGGGAGCACTTCTTCGGCCACTTTGCAAGTGCAACCGCTGCCAGCAAAAGTTCTGAAAATCGAGTTCCCGAAAATCTCCGGGTACCCCGCCAACCCCCAGCCACCCGAATCGCAAGTGTCAATTCGGCGGGTTGCCTGCCGGTAGTCCTTCCGAAAATGAGGCGCCAAATCGCCGCAACGGCCATTTTTCATTTCGGCATCGGGACTTCCGACGGCAACTGATTAACTAGCCCGGGGACTAGAGCGGCAGCAAATGCAACGTGCCCTCTTGGCGGGAGCAACTTGACCGCCCCCGTGGGGAAAGGTCAACTCGGGGCCCGGGAAAGTCGCCGAGTCCGACCCCATACACTTCCATGAGTTGGGGGTTTTGGCCTTCCCGGCCCAAGGCTCGCCTTATTTCGGCCTGCACTTTCGGAAAAGGGTGCATTCCTTTTGGTTAATGATTTCACCAGCCCGGGTCTTAGCCTCTGCCCCGACGGCTAAGTCTTTTGGTTAATGATTTCCTGCGGCTGGGACTACCCTTTCCCCCGCCCTGCAGGCACCCGGGTCGGGAGGCCGTCGGGGGCACTTTCCGGGGCAAATCCGGACCCTTACGCAAGGGAGAGTGCGCCCCCCGCCTCGGCCGGGGGTCAGGCTGCCGCCTATTAAGCCCGACAGAAAACCCGAAAAATGGACGAAAATGGGAAAAAATCCCCATCCGAAAAAGGCTTAAAAGTCGGTTGGGCGGCAGCTAGGGTCGGTCTCTGCAGACCTGGAGGCTCGGGTGGACTCTTGGAATAAACGTCCAAGTCCCGACTTGCCACCTCCTACTACTGTGCAGATACCCCGCCAACCCCCAGCCACCCGAATGACAAGCGTCCGATCAGCGGGACGAATTTGACAACTCTGGCCGGACCTCTGGAACTCCATCCCGGGTAACCGGGGCAAATTTTTCCGCTTGATCGCCCTTCCACTGGTTAACCATTTGCCCTTTCGGACTTAGTCTCTGGACATTATTCGACGGATTTTCTGGTTAACCATTTGCCCTTTCGGACTTAGTCTCTGGGCATTATTTTCGACTTTTTGGTTAATGATTTCATACTTTTTACTTACTTTTGCCCTTTTTGGTTAATGATTACTCTGCTTACTGGTTAACCATTTGCCCTTTCGGACTTAGTCTCTGGACATTATTTTCGAGTTTTTGGTTAATGATTTCACACTTTTAACATATTTTTGCGCTTTTTGGTTAATGATTACTCTGCTTACTGGTTAACCATTTGCCCTTTCGGACTTAGTCTCTGGACATTATTTTCGACTTTTTGGTTAATGATTTCACACTTTTTACTTACTTTTGCGATTTTTGGTTAATGATTTCACACTTTTAACATATTTTTGCGCTTTTTGGTTAATGATTACTCTGCTTACTGGTTAACCATTTGCCCTTTCGGACTTAGTCTCTGGAGATTATTTTCGACTTTTTGGTTAATGATTTCACACTTTTAACTTAATTTTGTGCTTTTTGGTTAATGATTTCACACTTTTTACTTACTTTTGCGATTTTTGGTTAATGATTACTCTGCTTACTGGTTAACCATTTGCCCTTTCGGACTTAGTCTCTGGACATTATTTTCGAGTTTTTGGTTAATGATTTCACACTTTTAACATATTTTTGCGCTTTTTGGTTAATGATTACTCTGCTTACTGGTTAACCATTTGCCCTTTCGGACTTAGTCTCTGGAGATTATTTTCGAGTTTTTGGTTAATGATTTCACACTTTTTACTTACTTTTGCGCTTTTTGGTTACTGATTTCACACTTTTTACATATTTTTGCGCTTTTTGGTTAATGATTACTCTGCTTACTGGTTAATTATTTGCCCTTTCGGACTTAGTCTCTGCACATTATTTTCGAGTTTTTGGTTAATGATTTCACACTTTTAACATATTTTTGCGCTTTTTGGTTAATGATTACTCTGCTTACTGGTTAACCATTTGCCCTTTCGGACTTAGTCTCTGGAGATTATTTTCGACTTTTTGGTTAATGATTTCACACTTTTAACTTAATTTTGTGCTTTTTGGTTAATGATTTCACACTTTTTACTTACTTTTGCGATTTTTGGTTAATGATTACTCTGCTTACTGGTTAACCATTTGCCCTTTCGGACTTAGTCTCTGGACATTATTTTCGAGTTTTTGGTTAATGATTTCACACTTTTAACATATTTTTGCGCTTTTTGGTTAATGATTACTCTGCTTACTGGTTAACCATTTGCCCTTTCGGACTTAGTCTCTGGACATTATTTTCGAGTTTTTGGTTAATGATTTCACACTTTTAACATATTTTTGCGCTTTTTAGTTAATGATTACTCTGCTTACTGGTTAACCATTTGCCCTTTCGGACTTAGTCTCTGGACATTATTTTCGACTTTTTGGTTAATGATTTCACACTTTTTACTTACTTTTGCGATTTTTGGTTAATGATTTCACACTTTTAACATATTTTTGCGCTTTTTGGTTAATGATTACTCTGCTTACTGGTTAACCATTTGCCCTTTCGGACTTAGTCTCTGGAGATTATTTTCGACTTTTTGGTTAATGATTTCACACTTTTAACTTAATTTTGTGCTTTTTGGTTAATGATTTCACACTTTTTACTTACTTTTGCGATTTTTGGTTAATGATTACTCTGCTTACTGGTTAACCATTTGCCCTTTCGGACTTAGTCTCTGGACATTATTTTCGAGTTTTTGGTTAATGATTTCACACTTTTAACATATTTTTGCGCTTTTTGGTTAATGATTACTCTGCTTACTGGTTAACCATTTGCCCTTTCGGACTTAGTCTCTGGAGATTATTTTCGAGTTTTTGGTTAATGATTTCACACTTTTTACTTACTTTTGCGCTTTTTGGTTACTGATTTCACACTTTTTACATATTTTTGCGCTTTTTGGTTAATGATTACTCTGCTTACTGGTTAATTATTTGCCCTTTCGGACTTAGTCTCTGCACATTATTTTCGAGTTTTTGGTTAATGATTTCACACTTTTAACTTAATTTTGTGCTTTTTGGTTAATGATTTCACACTTTTTACTTACTTTTGCGATTTTTGGTTAATGATTACTCTGCTTACTGGTTAACCATTTGCCCTTTCGGACTTAGTCTCTGGACATTATTTTCGAGTTTTTGGTTAATGATTTCACACTTTTAACATATTTTTGCGCTTTTTGGTTAATGATTACTCTGCTTACTGGTTAATTATTTGCCCTTTCGGACTTAGTCTCTGCACATTATTTTCGAGTTTTTGGTTAATGATTTCACACTTTTAACATATTTTTGCGCTTTTTGGTTACTGATTTCATACTTTTTACTTACTTTTGCGCCTTTTGGTTACTGATTTCACACTTTTTACATATTTTTGCGCTTTTTGGTTAATGATTACTCTGCTTACTGGTTAACCATTTGCCCTTTCGGACTTAGTCTCTGGACATTATTTTCGAGTTTTTGGTTAATGATTTCACACTTTTAACATATTTTTGCGCTTTTTGGTTAATGATTACTCTGCTTACTGGTTAACCATTTGCCCTTTCGGACTTAGTCTCTGGAGATTATTTTCGACTTTTTGGTTAATGATTTCACACTTTTAACTTAATTTTGTGCTTTTTGGTTAATGATTTCACACTTTTTACTTACTTTTGCGATTTTTGGTTAATGATTACTCTGCTTACTGGTTAACCATTTGCCCTTTCGGACTTAGTCTCTGGACATTGTTTTCGACATTTTGGTTAATGATTTCACACTTTTAACTTAATTTTGTGCTTTTTGGTTAATGATTTCATACTTTTTACTTACTTTTGCGATTTTTGGTTAATGATTTCATACTTTTTACTTACTTTTGCGATTTTTGGTTAATGATTTCATACTTTTTACTTACTTTTGCCCTTTTTGGTTAATGATTTCATACTTTTTACTTACTTTTGCGATTTTTGGTTAATGATTACTCTGCTTACTGGTTAACCATTTGCCCTTTCGGACTTGGTCTCTGGACATTATTTTCGACTTTTTGGTTAATGATTTCACACTTTTAACTTAATTTTGTGCTTTTTGGTTAATGATTTCATACTTTTTACTTACTTTTGCCCTTTTTGGTTAATGATTACTCTGCTTACTGGTTAACCATTTGCCCTTTCGGACTTAGTCTCTGCACATTATTTTCGAGTTTTTGGTTAATGATTTCACACTTTTAACATATTTTTGCGCTTTTTGGTTAATGATTACTCTGCTTACTGGTTAATTATTTGCCCTTTCGGACTTAGTCTCTGCACATTATTTTCGAGTTTTTGGTTAATGATTTCACACTTTTAACATATTTTTGCGCTTTTTGGTTACTGATTTCATACTTTTTACTTACTTTTGCGCCTTTTGGTTAATGATTACTCTGCTTACTGGTTAACCATTTGCCCTTTCGGACTTAGTCTCTGGACATTATTTTCGAGTTTTTGGTTAATGATTTCACACTTTTTACTTACTTTTGCGATTTTTGGTTAATGATTACTCTGCTTACTGGTTAACCATTTGCCCTTTCGGACTTAGTCTCTGGACATTATTTTCGGGTTTTTGGTTAATGATTTCACACTTTTTACTTACTTTTGCGATTTTTGGTTAATGATTACTCTGCTTACTGGTTAACCATTTGCCCTTTCGGACTTAGTCTCTGGACATTGTTTTCGACATTTTGGTTAATGATTTCACACTTTTAACTTAATTTTGTGCTTTTTGGTTAATGATTTCATACTTTTTACTTACTTTTGCGATTTTTGGTTAATGATTTCATACTTTTTACTTACTTTTGCGATTTTTGGTTAATGATTTCATACTTTTTACTTACTTTTGCCCTTTTTGGTTAATGATTTCATACTTTTTACTTACTTTTGCGATTTTTGGTTAATGATTACTCTGCTTACTGGTTAACCATTTGCCCTTTCGGACTTGGTCTCTGGACATTATTTTCGACTTTTTGGTTAATGATTTCACACTTTTAACTTAATTTTGTGCTTTTTGGTTAATGATTTCATACTTTTTACTTACTTTTGCCCTTTTTGGTTAATGATTACTCTGCTTACTGGTTAACCATTTGCCCTTTCGGACTTAGTCTCTGCACATTATTTTCGAGTTTTTGGTTAATGATTTCACACTTTTAACATATTTTTGCGCTTTTTGGTTAATGATTACTCTGCTTACTGGTTAATTATTTGCCCTTTCGGACTTAGTCTCTGCACATTATTTTCGAGTTTTTGGTTAATGATTTCACACTTTTAACATATTTTTGCGCTTTTTGGTTACTGATTTCATACTTTTTACTTACTTTTGCGCCTTTTGGTTAATGATTACTCTGCTTACTGGTTAACCATTTGCCCTTTCGGACTTAGTCTCTGGACATTATTTTCGAGTTTTTGGTTAATGATTTCACACTTTTTACTTACTTTTGCGATTTTTGGTTAATGATTACTCTGCTTACTGGTTAACCATTTGCCCTTTCGGACTTAGTCTCTGGACATTATTTTCGGGTTTTTGGTTAATGATTTCACACTTTTTACTTACTTTTGCGATTTTTGGTTAATGATTACTCTGCTTACTGGTTAACCATTTGCCCTTTCGGACTTAGTCTCTGGACATTGTTTTCGACATTTTGGTTAATGATTTCACACTTTTAACTTAATTTTGTGCTTTTTGGTTAATGATTTCATACTTTTTACTTACTTTTGCGATTTTTGGTTAATGATTTCATACTTTTTACTTACTTTTGCGATTTTTGGTTAATGATTTCATACTTTTTACTTACTTTTGCCCTTTTTGGTTAATGATTTCATACTTTTTACTTACTTTTGCGATTTTTGGTTAATGATTACTCTGCTTACTGGTTAACCATTTGCCCTTTCGGACTTGGTCTCTGGACATTATTTTCGACTTTTTGGTTAATGATTTCACACTTTTAACTTAATTTTGTGCTTTTTGGTTAATGATTTCATACTTTTTACTTACTTTTGCCCTTTTTGGTTAATGATTACTCTGCTTACTGGTTAACCATTTGCCCTTTCGGACTTAGTCTCTGCACATTATTTTCGAGTTTTTGGTTAATGATTTCACACTTTTAACATATTTTTGCGATTTTTGGTTAATGATTACTCTGCTTACTGGTTAACCATTTGCCCTTTCGGACTTAGTCTCTGGAGATTATTTTCGACTTTTTGGTTAATGATTTCACACTTTTAACTTAATTTTGTGCTTTTTGGTTAATGATTTCATACTTTTTACTTACTTTTGCCCTTTTTGGTTAATGATTACTCTGCTTACTGGTTAACCATTTGCCCTTTCGGACTTGGTCTCTGGACATTATTTTCGAGTTTTTGGTTAATGATTTCACACTTTTTACTTACTTTTGCGATTTTTGGTTAATAATTTCATACTTTTTACTTACTTTTGCGATTTTTGGTTAATGATTACTCTGCTTACTGGTTAACCATTTGCCCTTTCGGACTTGGTCTCTGGACATTATTTTCGAGTTTTTGGTTAATGATTTCACACTTTTAACATAATTTTGCGCTTTTTGGTTAATGATTACTCTGCTTGCTTGTTACTGATTTCCCCTTTCGGACTTGATCTCTGGCCGTTCTTTTCGACCTTTTTGGATAAGGTTTCCACACTCTGAAATTATTTTGGGCTCACTGATTAGGCGAGATCAAGGGGGCATGCCTGGGCACTTTGGGCTCAGTTTGGGAAGGCGGCGTCCGTGTGCTCCTCCGCCCTTCCCGCACTTGCGGCTAGGTTTGCCAAACTGCGCTGACCCGCAGCCCTGCCTTTTTGCCCACGGCACGGAACGACTCAAGTCTGGCTCCGTTCCAGGCCGTTGCCTCCGGCTGCCCGCCGTCCGGCCGGCCTGGGACGTACCCCGGCTGACGGCGCCGGAGGCCCTCTAGCAGCCACCGGTGCCGCGGGCCAATGGGTCCGGGCGTTCCGGAGCTATCGGTGGGGAAGTGCTCTCCCCTTTTCCTGACGCCGTTCGCCCGAGCAGAGGTGCAGCCTGACGGGACTGCTGTCGCCTTCCGCGGCGCACCGGCCCCTTTCACCTGCCGTCGACCGCGCGGAGCTCGGACCTCCCTCCCCGAAGTTATGGCCCCGGCGCCGGAGGGTGCCCGGGGCCGGGCATTCAGCGGGGTGAGTCTTCACCTTCCCGGTCAGCCTGCGGGGTCGGTGCGCCGGCACTCGACGCCGGAGGGTCCCCTCTTTCCGTAGAGCCCCGCCCGGTGCCGATCGGCCGGCGGACTGCGGAGCGAACCGCGCCTGACCGACGGGCCTCGGAAACCCGTTGCAGTCGACGGGGGGGAACCGGACAGCGGGACGAGGTGCCGATTCCACCCGCAGATTCGATCCCGAAATCCCGCGGGATTCGGCGGTCCGACCCGACAGATTCAAACGTCGCCCGGGCGGCCCCCAGCGGTCGGGCCGGCCTGGTTCCGC
>NW_027140183.1:92500-100000 GCF_036365525.1 Heterodontus francisci
CTAGCCCGCCTGGGCCCTCCAACGTCGGACAGTCCTCGCCGTATCGATCGAGTGACCTGGGCACGCACTTTTTTTTCCTTTCACACAGTGTGGGGTTGGCGGCGGCGGGGGGGGGGGAGAAAGCATGCAACTTGGTTGACGTCGCCTGGTCAACTCGCATCGGTTTTCCGTCCCCATCACTGTAAGGAGCAACCGCGACCAGCGTAGCCAAACAGGTCGACCAAAGCTTTCGGCGCTCGCACGGAGAGGTGATGCCAGCCGGCGTGCGTCGCCTAACTTGGACAAAATTCTGGGCACGCACTTTTCGTTTGAGACTAGGACATACATGTAGTGCAACCCAAGGAAACCAGGCGACGCCGCCACAATCTGCGCCTGACAGACAAAGATAACCGTTCACAAGGAGCCTTGTTATTTCGCACCAAGTCTTTTGCGGGCATAGTTTCTTTCTTTGACATGTATATCTGTATGAAGGTCGGCTTTGCTCTGCCATCGCAGCCTCCCTTCTTTGCTTTTCTCACTGTACCAACAGACATGTCATAGACTTTGGTTTTTTTTTTATTAATTCTTTTCCTGTGGGTGTGGTGTGCCTCCGCACCCCCCAATCTGTTCCAAGGCCTTGTTTTCTCTCGCTCGCCAAAACACTTTGTCTGTTTTCACAGCCAGTCTACCGGCCTAGACCCAACTGTGCGATATTTCAGAGCCGGCAACAGAGCATGGAAAGTCCGCCAGATTTACCCTTAAATGCTCATAAATGACTTCCAGGCACTCTTCGGAAGGTCTTTTATTTCAAAAGAAGGTCCTTCCTTGAGGGAGCACTTCTTCGGCCACTTTGCAAGTGCAACCGCTGCCAGCAAAAGTTCTGAAAATCGAGTTCCCGAAAATCTCCGGGTACCCCGCCAACCCCCAGCCACCCGAATCGCAAGTGTCAATTCGGCGGGTTGCCTGCCGGTAGTCCTTCCGAAAATGAGGCGCCAAATCGCCGCAACGGCCATTTTTCATTTCGGCATCGGGACTTCCGACGGCAACTGATTAACTAGCCCGGGGACTAGAGCGGCAGCAAATGCAACGTGCCCTCTTGGCGGGAGCAACTTGACCGCCCCCGTGGGGAAAGGTCAACTCGGGGCCCGGGAAAGTCGCCGAGTCCGACCCCATACACTTCCATGAGTTGGGGGTTTTGGCCTTCCCGGCCCAAGGCTCGCCTTATTTCGGCCTGCACTTTCGGAAAAGGGTGCATTCCTTTTGGTTAATGATTTCACCAGCCCGGGTCTTAGCCTCTGCCCCGACGGCTAAGTCTTTTGGTTAATGATTTCCTGCGGCTGGGACTACCCTTTCCCCCGCCCTGCAGGCACCCGGGTCGGGAGGCCGTCGGGGGCACTTTCCGGGGCAAATCCGGACCCTTACGCAAGGGAGAGTGCGCCCCCCGCCTCGGCCGGGGGTCAGGCTGCCGCCTATTAAGCCCGACAGAAAACCCGAAAAATGGACGAAAATGGGAAAAAATCCCCATCCGAAAAAGGCTTAAAAGTCGGTTGGGCGGCAGCTAGGGTCGGTCTCTGCAGACCTGGAGGCTCGGGTGGACTCTTGGAATAAACGTCCAAGTCCCGACTTGCCACCTCCTACTACTGTGCAGATACCCCGCCAACCCCCAGCCACCCGAATGACAAGCGTCCGATCAGCGGGACGAATTTGACAACTCTGGCCGGACCTCTGGAACTCCATCCCGGGTAACCGGGGCAAATTTTTCCGCTTGATCGCCCTTCCACTGGTTAACCATTTGCCCTTTCGGACTTAGTCTCTGGACATTATTCGACGGATTTTCTGGTTAACCATTTGCCCTTTCGGACTTAGTCTCTGGGCATTATTTTCGACTTTTTGGTTAATGATTTCATACTTTTTACTTACTTTTGCCCTTTTTGGTTAATGATTACTCTGCTTACTGGTTAACCATTTGCCCTTTCGGACTTAGTCTCTGGACATTATTTTCGAGTTTTTGGTTAATGATTTCACACTTTTAACATATTTTTGCGCTTTTTGGTTAATGATTACTCTGCTTACTGGTTAACCATTTGCCCTTTCGGACTTAGTCTCTGGACATTATTTTCGACTTTTTGGTTAATGATTTCACACTTTTTACTTACTTTTGCGATTTTTGGTTAATGATTTCACACTTTTAACATATTTTTGCGCTTTTTGGTTAATGATTACTCTGCTTACTGGTTAACCATTTGCCCTTTCGGACTTAGTCTCTGGAGATTATTTTCGACTTTTTGGTTAATGATTTCACACTTTTAACTTAATTTTGTGCTTTTTGGTTAATGATTTCACACTTTTTACTTACTTTTGCGATTTTTGGTTAATGATTACTCTGCTTACTGGTTAACCATTTGCCCTTTCGGACTTAGTCTCTGGACATTATTTTCGAGTTTTTGGTTAATGATTTCACACTTTTAACATATTTTTGCGCTTTTTGGTTAATGATTACTCTGCTTACTGGTTAACCATTTGCCCTTTCGGACTTAGTCTCTGGAGATTATTTTCGAGTTTTTGGTTAATGATTTCACACTTTTTACTTACTTTTGCGCTTTTTGGTTACTGATTTCACACTTTTTACATATTTTTGCGCTTTTTGGTTAATGATTACTCTGCTTACTGGTTAATTATTTGCCCTTTCGGACTTAGTCTCTGCACATTATTTTCGAGTTTTTGGTTAATGATTTCACACTTTTAACATATTTTTGCGCTTTTTGGTTAATGATTACTCTGCTTACTGGTTAACCATTTGCCCTTTCGGACTTAGTCTCTGGAGATTATTTTCGAGTTTTTGGTTAATGATTTCACACTTTTTACTTACTTTTGCGCTTTTTGGTTACTGATTTCACACTTTTTACATATTTTTGCGCTTTTTGGTTAATGATTACTCTGCTTACTGGTTAATTATTTGCCCTTTCGGACTTAGTCTCTGCACATTATTTTCGAGTTTTTGGTTAATGATTTCACACTTTTAACATATTTTTGCGCTTTTTGGTTAATGATTACTCTGCTTACTGGTTAACCATTTGCCCTTTCGGACTTAGTCTCTGGAGATTATTTTCGACTTTTTGGTTAATGATTTCACACTTTTAACTTAATTTTGTGCTTTTTGGTTAATGATTTCACACTTTTTACTTACTTTTGCGATTTTTGGTTAATGATTACTCTGCTTACTGGTTAACCATTTGCCCTTTCGGACTTAGTCTCTGGACATTATTTTCGAGTTTTTGGTTAATGATTTCACACTTTTAACATATTTTTGCGCTTTTTGGTTAATGATTACTCTGCTTACTGGTTAATTATTTGCCCTTTCGGACTTAGTCTCTGCACATTATTTTCGAGTTTTTGGTTAATGATTTCACACTTTTAACATATTTTTGCGCTTTTTGGTTACTGATTTCATACTTTTTACTTACTTTTGCGCCTTTTGGTTAATGATTACTCTGCTTACTGGTTAACCATTTGCCCTTTCGGACTTAGTCTCTGGACATTATTTTCGAGTTTTTGGTTAATGATTTCACACTTTTTACTTACTTTTGCGATTTTTGGTTAATGATTACTCTGCTTACTGGTTAACCATTTGCCCTTTCGGACTTAGTCTCTGGAGATTATTTTCGAGTTTTTGGTTAATGATTTCACACTTTTTACTTACTTTTGCGATTTTTGGTTAATGATTACTCTGCTTACTGGTTAACCATTTGCCCTTTCGGACTTAGTCTCTGGACATTATTTTCGAGTTTTTGGTTAATGATTTCACACTTTTAACATATTTTTGCGCTTTTTGGTTAATGATTACTCTGCTTACTGGTTAACCATTTGCCCTTTCGGACTTAGTCTCTGGAGATTATTTTCGAGTTTTTGGTTAATGATTTCACACTTTTTACTTACTTTTGCGCTTTTTGGTTACTGATTTCACACTTTTTACATATTTTTGCGCTTTTTGGTTAATGATTACTCTGCTTACTGGTTAATTATTTGCCCTTTCGGACTTAGTCTCTGCACATTATTTTCGAGTTTTTGGTTAATGATTTCACACTTTTAACATATTTTTGCGCTTTTTGGTTAATGATTACTCTGCTTACTGGTTAACCATTTGCCCTTTCGGACTTAGTCTCTGGAGATTATTTTCGAGTTTTTGGTTAATGATTTCACACTTTTTACTTACTTTTGCGCTTTTTGGTTACTGATTTCACACTTTTTACATATTTTTGCGCTTTTTGGTTAATGATTACTCTGCTTACTGGTTAATTATTTGCCCTTTCGGACTTAGTCTCTGCACATTATTTTCGAGTTTTTGGTTAATGATTTCACACTTTTAACATATTTTTGCGCTTTTTGGTTAATGATTACTCTGCTTACTGGTTAACCATTTGCCCTTTCGGACTTAGTCTCTGGAGATTATTTTCGACTTTTTGGTTAATGATTTCACACTTTTAACTTAATTTTGTGCTTTTTGGTTAATGATTTCACACTTTTTACTTACTTTTGCGATTTTTGGTTAATGATTACTCTGCTTACTGGTTAACCATTTGCCCTTTCGGACTTAGTCTCTGGACATTATTTTCGAGTTTTTGGTTAATGATTTCACACTTTTAACATATTTTTGCGCTTTTTGGTTAATGATTACTCTGCTTACTGGTTAACCATTTGCCCTTTCGGACTTAGTCTCTGGACATTATTTTCGAGTTTTTGGTTAATGATTTCACACTTTTAACATATTTTTGCGCTTTTTGGTTAATGATTACTCTGCTTACTGGTTAACCATTTGCCCTTTCGGACTTAGTCTCTGGACATTATTTTCGACTTTTTGGTTAATGATTTCACACTTTTTACTTACTTTTGCGATTTTTGGTTAATGATTTCACACTTTTAACATATTTTTGCGCTTTTTGGTTAATGATTACTCTGCTTACTGGTTAACCATTTGCCCTTTCGGACTTAGTCTCTGGAGATTATTTTCGACTTTTTGGTTAATGATTTCACACTTTTAACTTAATTTTGTGCTTTTTGGTTAATGATTTCACACTTTTTACTTACTTTTGCGATTTTTGGTTAATGATTACTCTGCTTACTGGTTAACCATTTGCCCTTTCGGACTTAGTCTCTGGACATTATTTTCGAGTTTTTGGTTAATGATTTCACACTTTTAACATATTTTTGCGCTTTTTGGTTAATGATTACTCTGCTTACTGGTTAACCATTTGCCCTTTCGGACTTAGTCTCTGGAGATTATTTTCGAGTTTTTGGTTAATGATTTCACACTTTTTACTTACTTTTGCGCTTTTTGGTTACTGATTTCACACTTTTTACATATTTTTGCGCTTTTTGGTTAATGATTACTCTGCTTACTGGTTAATTATTTGCCCTTTCGGACTTAGTCTCTGCACATTATTTTCGAGTTTTTGGTTAATGATTTCACACTTTTAACTTAATTTTGTGCTTTTTGGTTAATGATTTCACACTTTTTACTTACTTTTGCGATTTTTGGTTAATGATTACTCTGCTTACTGGTTAACCATTTGCCCTTTCGGACTTAGTCTCTGGACATTATTTTCGAGTTTTTGGTTAATGATTTCACACTTTTAACATATTTTTGCGCTTTTTGGTTAATGATTACTCTGCTTGCTTGTTACTGATTTCCCCTTTCGGACTTGATCTCTGGCCGTTCTTTTCGACCTTTTTGGATAAGGTTTCCACACTCTGAAATTATTTTGGGCTCACTGATTAGGCGAGATCAAGGGGGCATGCCTGGGCACTTTGGGCTCAGTTTGGGAAGGCGGCGTCCGTGTGCTCCTCCGCCCTTCCCGCACTTGCGGCTAGGTTTGCCAAACTGCGCTGACCCGCAGCCCTGCCTTTTTGCCCACGGCACGGAACGACTCAAGTCTGGCTCCGTTCCAGGCCGTTGCCTCCGGCTGCCCGCCGTCCGGCCGGCCTGGGACGTACCCCGGCTGACGGCGCCGGAGGCCCTCTAGCAGCCACCGGTGCCGCGGGCCAATGGGTCCGGGCGTTCCGGAGCTATCGGTGGGGAAGTGCTCTCCCCTTTTCCTGACGCCGTTCGCCCGAGCAGAGGTGCAGCCTGACGGGACTGCTGTCGCCTTCCGCGGCGCACCGGCCCCTTTCACCTGCCGTCGACCGCGCGGAGCTCGGACCTCCCTCCCCGAAGTTATGGCCCCGGCGCCGGAGGGTGCCCGGGGCCGGGCATTCAGCGGGGTGAGTCTTCACCTTCCCGGTCAGCCTGCGGGGTCGGTGCGCCGGCACTCGACGCCGGAGGGTCCCCTCTTTCCGTAGAGCCCCGCCCGGTGCCGATCGGCCGGCGGATTGCGGAGCGAACCGCGCCTGACCGACGGGCCTCGGAAACCCGTTGCAGTCGACGGGGGGGAACCGGACAGCGGGACGAGGTGCCGATTCCACCCGCAGATTCGATCCCGAAATCCCGCGGGATTCGGCGGTCCGACCCGACAGATTCAAACGTCGCCCGGGCGGCCCCCAGCGGTCGGGCCGGCCTGGTTCCGCCACCGCCCGATGCCCCTCGCCCCCGGCTACCGCCGGCCGCGCAGACCGAGCGAATGCGGCCGGACGTCCGGCGGCAATCGGCCGGAAAGCGGTATGGCCATTTCCTACTGTCCCTCGGACGGGCAGAGGGGCGGCGCCGGGGCACTCGCGGACCAGGCCGCGCCCCTCCGAGCCCTACCGCCTGCCGTCGACCGCGCGGGGATCGGACCTCCCTCCCCGAAGTTATGGCCCCGGAGCCGGAGGGTACCCGGGGCCGGGCATTCAGCGGGGTGAGTCTTCACCTTCCCGGTCAGCCTGCGGGGTCGGTGCGCCGGCACTCGACGCGGGAGGGTCCCCTCTTTCCGTAGAGCCCCGCCCGGTGCCGATCGGCCGGCGGATTGCGGAGCGAACCGCGCCTGACCGACGGGCCTCGGAAACCCGTTGCAGTCGACCGGGGGGAACCGGACAGCGGGACGAGGTGCCGATTCCACCCGCAGATTCGATCCCGAAATCCCGCGGGATTCGGCGGTCCGACCCGACAGATTCAAACGTCGCCCGGGCGGCCCCCAGCGGTCGGGCCGGCCTGGTTCCGCCACCGCCCGATGCCCCTCGCCCCCGGCTACCGCCGGCCGCGCAGACCGAGCGAATGCGGCCGGACGTCCGGCGGCAATCGGCCGGAAAGCGGTATGGCCATTTCCTACTGTCCCTCGGACGGGCAGAGGGGCGGCGCCGGGGCACTCGCGGACCAGGCCGCGCCCCTCCGAGCCCTACCGCCTGCCGTCGACCGCGCGGGGATCGGACCCTCCTCGCCGAAGTTATGGAGGTAGGACCGGGAGGCTGCCCAGGGTCGGGACTTCAACCGGCTGCCGCCACCCTTTCCCGCCTGTCCCACGGGCTCGGAGATCCAGGCCCTGCAAAGACCCTCCGGTCGCCACCCGACAGGTGCTTTACCGGAGAAATCGTAAACCGGCGTCAGGGCCG
>NW_027140183.1:112500-115000 GCF_036365525.1 Heterodontus francisci
ATTTTCGACTTTTTGGTTAATGATTTCATACTTTTTACTTACTTTTGCCCTTTTTGGTTAATGATTACTCTGCTTACTGGTTAACCATTTGCCCTTTCGGACTTAGTCTCTGGACATTATTTTCGAGTTTTTGGTTAATGATTTCACACTTTTAACATATTTTTGCGCTTTTTGGTTAATGATTACTCTGCTTACTGGTTAACCATTTGCCCTTTCGGACTTAGTCTCTGGACATTATTTTCGACTTTTTGGTTAATGATTTCACACTTTTTACTTACTTTTGCGATTTTTGGTTAATGATTTCACACTTTTAACATATTTTTGCGCTTTTTGGTTAATGATTACTCTGCTTACTGGTTAACCATTTGCCCTTTCGGACTTAGTCTCTGGAGATTATTTTCGACTTTTTGGTTAATGATTTCACACTTTTAACTTAATTTTGTGCTTTTTGGTTAATGATTTCACACTTTTTACTTACTTTTGCGATTTTTGGTTAATGATTACTCTGCTTACTGGTTAACCATTTGCCCTTTCGGACTTAGTCTCTGGACATTATTTTCGAGTTTTTGGTTAATGATTTCACACTTTTAACATATTTTTGCGCTTTTTGGTTAATGATTACTCTGCTTACTGGTTAACCATTTGCCCTTTCGGACTTAGTCTCTGGAGATTATTTTCGAGTTTTTGGTTAATGATTTCACACTTTTTACTTACTTTTGCGCTTTTTGGTTACTGATTTCACACTTTTTACATATTTTTGCGCTTTTTGGTTAATGATTACTCTGCTTACTGGTTAATTATTTGCCCTTTCGGACTTAGTCTCTGCACATTATTTTCGAGTTTTTGGTTAATGATTTCACACTTTTAACATATTTTTGCGCTTTTTGGTTAATGATTACTCTGCTTACTGGTTAACCATTTGCCCTTTCGGACTTAGTCTCTGGAGATTATTTTCGAGTTTTTGGTTAATGATTTCACACTTTTTACTTACTTTTGCGCTTTTTGGTTACTGATTTCACACTTTTTACATATTTTTGCGCTTTTTGGTTAATGATTACTCTGCTTACTGGTTAATTATTTGCCCTTTCGGACTTAGTCTCTGCACATTATTTTCGAGTTTTTGGTTAATGATTTCACACTTTTAACATATTTTTGCGCTTTTTGGTTAATGATTACTCTGCTTACTGGTTAACCATTTGCCCTTTCGGACTTAGTCTCTGGAGATTATTTTCGACTTTTTGGTTAATGATTTCACACTTTTAACTTAATTTTGTGCTTTTTGGTTAATGATTTCACACTTTTTACTTACTTTTGCGATTTTTGGTTAATGATTACTCTGCTTACTGGTTAACCATTTGCCCTTTCGGACTTAGTCTCTGGACATTATTTTCGAGTTTTTGGTTAATGATTTCACACTTTTAACATATTTTTGCGCTTTTTGGTTAATGATTACTCTGCTTACTGGTTAACCATTTGCCCTTTCGGACTTAGTCTCTGGACATTATTTTCGAGTTTTTGGTTAATGATTTCACACTTTTAACATATTTTTGCGCTTTTTGGTTAATGATTACTCTGCTTACTGGTTAACCATTTGCCCTTTCGGACTTAGTCTCTGGACATTATTTTCGACTTTTTGGTTAATGATTTCACACTTTTTACTTACTTTTGCGATTTTTGGTTAATGATTTCACACTTTTAACATATTTTTGCGCTTTTTGGTTAATGATTACTCTGCTTACTGGTTAACCATTTGCCCTTTCGGACTTAGTCTCTGGAGATTATTTTCGACTTTTTGGTTAATGATTTCACACTTTTAACTTAATTTTGTGCTTTTTGGTTAATGATTTCACACTTTTTACTTACTTTTGCGATTTTTGGTTAATGATTACTCTGCTTACTGGTTAACCATTTGCCCTTTCGGACTTAGTCTCTGGACATTATTTTCGAGTTTTTGGTTAATGATTTCACACTTTTAACATATTTTTGCGCTTTTTGGTTAATGATTACTCTGCTTACTGGTTAACCATTTGCCCTTTCGGACTTAGTCTCTGGAGATTATTTTCGAGTTTTTGGTTAATGATTTCACACTTTTTACTTACTTTTGCGCTTTTTGGTTACTGATTTCACACTTTTTACATATTTTTGCGCTTTTTGGTTAATGATTACTCTGCTTACTGGTTAATTATTTGCCCTTTCGGACTTAGTCTCTGCACATTATTTTCGAGTTTTTGGTTAATGATTTCACACTTTTAACTTAATTTTGTGCTTTTTGGTTAATGATTTCACACTTTTTACTTACTTTTGCGATTTTTGGTTAATGATTACTCTGCTTACTGGTTAACCATTTGCCCTTTCGGACTTAGTCTCTGGACATTATTTTCGAGTTTTTGGTTAATGATTTCACACTTTTAACATATTTTTGCGCTTTTTGGTTAATGATTACTCTGCTTGCTTGTTACTGATTTCCCCTTTCGGACTTGATCTCTGGCCGTTCTTTTCG
>NW_027140183.1:127500-132746 GCF_036365525.1 Heterodontus francisci
GCACGCACTTTTTTTTCCTTTCACACAGTGTGGGGTTGGCGGCGGCGGGGGGGGGGGGGAGAAAGCATGCAACTTGGTTGACGTCGCCTGGTCAACTCGCATCGGTTTTCCGTCCCCATCACTGTAAGGAGCAACCGCGACCAGCGTAGCCAAACAGGTCGACCAAAGCTTTCGGCGCTCGCACGGAGAGGTGATGCCAGCCGGCGTGCGTCGCCTAACTTGGACAAAATTCTGGGCACGCACTTTTCGTTTGAGACTAGGACATACATGTAGTGCAACCCAAGGAAACCAGGCGACGCCGCCACAATCTGCGCCTGACAGACAAAGATAACCGTTCACAAGGAGCCTTGTTATTTCGCACCAAGTCTTTTGCGGGCATAGTTTCTTTCTTTGACATGTATATCTGTATGAAGGTCGGCTTTGCTCTGCCATCGCAGCCTCCCTTCTTTGCTTTTCTCACTGTACCAACAGACATGTCATAGACTTTGGTTTTTTTTTTATTAATTCTTTTCCTGTGGGTGTGGTGTGCCTCCGCACCCCCCAATCTGTTCCAAGGCCTTGTTTTCTCTCGCTCGCCAAAACACTTTGTCTGTTTTCACAGCCAGTCTACCGGCCTAGACCCAACTGTGCGATATTTCAGAGCCGGCAACAGAGCATGGAAAGTCCGCCAGATTTACCCTTAAATGCTCATAAATGACTTCCAGGCACTCTTCGGAAGGTCTTTTATTTCAAAAGAAGGTCCTTCCTTGAGGGAGCACTTCTTCGGCCACTTTGCAAGTGCAACCGCTGCCAGCAAAAGTTCTGAAAATCGAGTTCCCGAAAATCTCCGGGTACCCCGCCAACCCCCAGCCACCCGAATCGCAAGTGTCAATTCGGCGGGTTGCCTGCCGGTAGTCCTTCCGAAAATGAGGCGCCAAATCGCCGCAACGGCCATTTTTCATTTCGGCATCGGGACTTCCGACGGCAACTGATTAACTAGCCCGGGGACTAGAGCGGCAGCAAATGCAACGTGCCCTCTTGGCGGGAGCAACTTGACCGCCCCCGTGGGGAAAGGTCAACTCGGGGCCCGGGAAAGTCGCCGAGTCCGACCCCATACACTTCCATGAGTTGGGGGTTTTGGCCTTCCCGGCCCAAGGCTCGCCTTATTTCGGCCTGCACTTTCGGAAAAGGGTGCATTCCTTTTGGTTAATGATTTCACCAGCCCGGGTCTTAGCCTCTGCCCCGACGGCTAAGTCTTTTGGTTAATGATTTCCTGCGGCTGGGACTACCCTTTCCCCCGCCCTGCAGGCACCCGGGTCGGGAGGCCGTCGGGGGCACTTTCCGGGGCAAATCCGGACCCTTACGCAAGGGAGAGTGCGCCCCCCGCCTCGGCCGGGGGTCAGGCTGCCGCCTATTAAGCCCGACAGAAAACCCGAAAAATGGACGAAAATGGGAAAAAATCCCCATCCGAAAAAGGCTTAAAAGTCGGTTGGGCGGCAGCTAGGGTCGGTCTCTGCAGACCTGGAGGCTCGGGTGGACTCTTGGAATAAACGTCCAAGTCCCGACTTGCCACCTCCTACTACTGTGCAGATACCCCGCCAACCCCCAGCCACCCGAATGACAAGCGTCCGATCAGCGGGACGAATTTGACAACTCTGGCCGGACCTCTGGAACTCCATCCCGGGTAACCGGGGCAAATTTTTCCGCTTGATCGCCCTTCCACTGGTTAACCATTTGCCCTTTCGGACTTAGTCTCTGGACATTATTCGACGGATTTTCTGGTTAACCATTTGCCCTTTCGGACTTAGTCTCTGGGCATTATTTTCGACTTTTTGGTTAATGATTTCATACTTTTTACTTACTTTTGCCCTTTTTGGTTAATGATTACTCTGCTTACTGGTTAACCATTTGCCCTTTCGGACTTAGTCTCTGGACATTATTTTCGAGTTTTTGGTTAATGATTTCACACTTTTAACATATTTTTGCGCTTTTTGGTTAATGATTACTCTGCTTACTGGTTAACCATTTGCCCTTTCGGACTTAGTCTCTGGACATTATTTTCGACTTTTTGGTTAATGATTTCACACTTTTTACTTACTTTTGCGATTTTTGGTTAATGATTTCACACTTTTAACATATTTTTGCGCTTTTTGGTTAATGATTACTCTGCTTACTGGTTAACCATTTGCCCTTTCGGACTTAGTCTCTGGAGATTATTTTCGACTTTTTGGTTAATGATTTCACACTTTTAACTTAATTTTGTGCTTTTTGGTTAATGATTTCACACTTTTTACTTACTTTTGCGATTTTTGGTTAATGATTACTCTGCTTACTGGTTAACCATTTGCCCTTTCGGACTTAGTCTCTGGACATTATTTTCGAGTTTTTGGTTAATGATTTCACACTTTTAACATATTTTTGCGCTTTTTGGTTAATGATTACTCTGCTTACTGGTTAACCATTTGCCCTTTCGGACTTAGTCTCTGGAGATTATTTTCGAGTTTTTGGTTAATGATTTCACACTTTTTACTTACTTTTGCGCTTTTTGGTTACTGATTTCACACTTTTTACATATTTTTGCGCTTTTTGGTTAATGATTACTCTGCTTACTGGTTAATTATTTGCCCTTTCGGACTTAGTCTCTGCACATTATTTTCGAGTTTTTGGTTAATGATTTCACACTTTTAACATATTTTTGCGCTTTTTGGTTAATGATTACTCTGCTTACTGGTTAACCATTTGCCCTTTCGGACTTAGTCTCTGGAGATTATTTTCGAGTTTTTGGTTAATGATTTCACACTTTTTACTTACTTTTGCGCTTTTTGGTTACTGATTTCACACTTTTTACATATTTTTGCGCTTTTTGGTTAATGATTACTCTGCTTACTGGTTAATTATTTGCCCTTTCGGACTTAGTCTCTGCACATTATTTTCGAGTTTTTGGTTAATGATTTCACACTTTTAACATATTTTTGCGCTTTTTGGTTAATGATTACTCTGCTTACTGGTTAACCATTTGCCCTTTCGGACTTAGTCTCTGGAGATTATTTTCGACTTTTTGGTTAATGATTTCACACTTTTAACTTAATTTTGTGCTTTTTGGTTAATGATTTCACACTTTTTACTTACTTTTGCGATTTTTGGTTAATGATTACTCTGCTTACTGGTTAACCATTTGCCCTTTCGAACTTAGTCTCTGGACATTATTTTCGAGTTTTTGGTTAATGATTTCACACTTTTAACATATTTTTGCGCTTTTTGGTTAATGATTACTCTGCTTACTGGTTAATTATTTGCCCTTTCGGACTTAGTCTCTGCACATTATTTTCGAGTTTTTGGTTAATGATTTCACACTTTTAACATATTTTTGCGCTTTTTGGTTACTGATTTCATACTTTTTACTTACTTTTGCGCCTTTTGGTTAATGATTACTCTGCTTACTGGTTAACCATTTGCCCTTTCGGACTTAGTCTCTGGACATTATTTTCGAGTTTTTGGTTAATGATTTCACACTTTTTACTTACTTTTGCGATTTTTGGTTAATGATTACTCTGCTTACTGGTTAACCATTTGCCCTTTCGGACTTAGTCTCTGGACATTATTTTCGGGTTTTTGGTTAATGATTTCACACTTTTTACTTACTTTTGCGATTTTTGGTTAATGATTACTCTGCTTACTGGTTAACCATTTGCCCTTTCGGACTTAGTCTCTGGACATTGTTTTCGACATTTTGGTTAATGATTTCACACTTTTAACTTAATTTTGTGCTTTTTGGTTAATGATTTCATACTTTTTACTTACTTTTGCGATTTTTGGTTAATGATTTCATACTTTTTACTTACTTTTGCGATTTTTGGTTAATGATTTCATACTTTTTACTTACTTTTGCCCTTTTTGGTTAATGATTTCATACTTTTTACTTACTTTTGCGATTTTTGGTTCATGATTACTCTGCTTACTGGTTAACCATTTGCCCTTTCGGACTTGGTCTCTGGACATTATTTTCGACTTTTTGGTTAATGATTTCACACTTTTAACTTAATTTTGTGCTTTTTGGTTAATGATTTCATACTTTTTACTTACTTTTGCCCTTTTTGGTTAATGATTACTCTGCTTACTGGTTAACCATTTGCCCTTTCGGACTTAGTCTCTGCACATTATTTTCGAGTTTTTGGTTAATGATTTCACACTTTTAACATATTTTTGCGATTTTTGGTTAATGATTACTCTGCTTACTGGTTAACCATTTGCCCTTTCGGACTTAGTCTCTGGAGATTATTTTCGACTTTTTGGTTAATGATTTCACACTTTTAACATATTTTTGCGCTTTTTGGTTACTGATTTCATACTTTTTACTTACTTTTGCGCCTTTTGGTTAATGATTACTCTGCTTACTGGTTAACCATTTGCCCTTTCGGACTTAGTCTCTGGAGATTATTTTCGAGTTTTTGGTTAATGATTTCACACTTTTTACTTACTTTTGCGATTTTTGGTTAATGATTACTCTGCTTACTGGTTAACCATTTGCCCTTTTGGACTTAGTCTCTGGAGATTATTTTCGACTTTTTGGTTAATGATTTCACACTTTTTACTTACTTTTGCGATTTTTGGTTAATGATTTCACACTTTTTACTTACTTTTGCGATTTTTGGTTAATGATTACTCTGCTTACTGGTTAACCATTTGCCCTTTCGGACTTAGTCTCTGGAGATTATTTTCGAGTTTTTGGTTAATGATTTCACACTTTTTACTTACTTTTGCGATTTTGGTTAATGATTTCACACTTTTTACTTACTTTTGCGATTTTTGGTTAATGATTACTCTGCTTACTGGTTAACCATTTGCCCTTTCGGACTTGGTCTCTGGACATTATTTTCGAGTTTTTGGTTAATGATTTCACACTTTTTACTTACTTTTGCGATTTTTGGTTAATGATTACTCTGCTTACTGGTTAACCATTTGCCCTTTCGGACTTAGTCTCTGGAGATTATTTTCGAGTTTTTGGTTAATGATTTCACACTTTTTACTTACTTTTGCGATTTTTGGTTAATGATTACTCTGCTTACTGGTTAACCATTTGCCCTTTCGGACTTAGTCTCTGCACATTATTTTCGAGTTTTTGGTTAATGATTTCACACTTTTAACATATTTTTGCGCTTTTTGGTTAATGATTACTCTGCTTACTGGTTAACCATTTGCCCTTTTGGACTTAGTCTCTGGACATTATTTTCGAGTTTTTGGTTAATGATTTCACACTTTTTACTTAA
>NW_027140185.1:0-38013 GCF_036365525.1 Heterodontus francisci
TCAGTGGATGGAGGGAGGCAAGCTCTGACTCTGATTTGCTTTTCTTCTTTTCATGTAAAACATGCCGTCGAGAAAACAATCCTTGAGACTTAAGGTCAGCATTCAAGCAACGAAGGCAACTGGATCATGCTGCGGAGCGCATCACGATGTGGAAAGGAACATTGCATTTATGGATGAATTGGGAATGTACATTGGGATGCGCTTGGGGAACATTCACCGAGAATAGACTGAGCTCAGACTCTTGTGACTTTGCCTTCTTCACATGGACAATACAGTAGTGGAATAGAGAGTCAAGCGTTCATTCACCACAAGGCTCTCCAGGAACAATCTCTTTAGCTGTGCATAGCAGAGACTCGGCCTGTCTGTCTAACGGGAATGCTGGACACAACACTCATGTATCCATGCACAGCAGTTCCTCGGATACTTAATGAACTTAATAAAACTTTTCAATAATTAAACCCAGAATTGTTGAGGTTTTGTTTTGCATGCTATTTCCCCGACTTTGCAACTGCACTTCAGATATTCAACTATGGTGGGGGGGTAGAGGGAGGGGTGGGTGAAGAGGGGGAGGGGAGCGTGAAGAGGGGGAGGGGTGGGGAGAGCGGGGAGGGGTGGGGAGAGGGAGCATGCAAAATGCAGGGACCAGACAGTTGCAATGCCTGAAGTACTGTGGAGAAGTAGAGAAAGCAACTGGGTAGGGGAGAAAGCAACTGGATTCGGCATCCGCAGCTGGAGGGAACGGCTGAATGGAGAGGGCCGGAAGCGAGAGGCCGTAGAGAGCTGCGGGGAGAGAGCGAGCGAAGACCTCGGTGTCACCGGGTCCAGGGACTGGCCGGTAAGTCTTTTGCTGTTGTGTTTATGGCGCATGCACAGAAAAAGGCACTCCTCTTCCGCTCCGCTGCTCCCCCCCCCCCCCACACCCCCACTCTCTCCCCTTCCTCCCTCTCCCTCCCCTCCTCCCTCTCCCCCTCCCTCTCCCTCTCCCCCCCACTCTCTCCCCTTCTCCCCCCCCACTCTCTCCCCTTCCTTCCTCTCCCTCCCCTCCTCCCTCCCCCCCATTTCCCCCAGCTCTCCCCCTCCCTCCTTCCCCCTCCCTCCCTCCCTCCCCCCTCTTTCTCTCCCCCTCCCTCTCCCCTTTCTTCCCCCCTCCCTCTCCCTCTTTCTCCCCCCTCCCTCTCTCTCCCCCTCTCCCTCTTTCTCCCCCCCTCCCTCTTTCTCCCCCCTCCCTCTCCCTCTTTCTCCCCTCCCTCCCTCTCCCTCTTTCTTCCCCCCTCCCTCTCCCTCTTTCTCCCCCCCTCCCTCCCCTACCCCCCTGCCTCTCCCTCTTTCACCCCCTCGCCCTCTTTCTCCCCCCTCCCTCGCCCTCTTTCACCCCCCTCCCTCTCCCTCTCCCTCTTTCTCCCCCTCTCTCTCTTTCTCCCCCCCACCCTCTCTTTCTCCCCCCTCCCTCTCCCTCTTTCTCCCCCCTCCCTCTCCCTCTTTCTCCCCCCCCTCTCCCTCTCCCTCTTTCTCCCCCCCCTCCCTCTCCCTCTTCTCCCCCTCTCCCTCTCCTCTTTCTCCCCCCCCTCCCTCTCCCTCTTTCTCCCCCCCCCCGCCCTCTCCCTCTTTCTCCCCCCCCCCCCGGCACCGCTACCGCTGGTCTCCCCGCGCTGCTCTCCCCGCCCCGCTCCACTCTCTCACTCGGCCATTGTATACTGCCACGTGTTTGTTAGGTTTCATCTCTGTGATTTTTGAGCAGCGCCATCTTTAGTCCTGGCAGCTGCTACAGTCGCAGACTGTGACGTTTTCGTGGCACATGCTGTATCTGCGCATGTGCCAAAACAGCGCCACCTACTGATCGCGTTGTCAACAATTGCGGTCATGAAAAAAAGTGGGAGGCACAGTAGACACAAACTAAACAAACTAAAATAAAATAAACGTGTAAAAAATAGAAAAGAAGAAAGAAAAAATAACTAAAAATAAAAATTAAAAGGGGGCCCGTCATGCTCTGAAATTATTGAACTCAGTGTTCAGTCTGTCAGACTAATCGGTAAATGAGATGCTGTTCCTCGAGCTTGCGTTGATGTTTACTGGAACACTGCAGCAATCCCAGGACAGAGATGTAGGCATGAGAGCAGGGGGGAGTGTTGAAATGGCCAGCAACCGGAAGCTCGGGGTCGTGCTTTCGGACTGAGCAGAGGTGTTCCACAAAGTGGTCACACAGTCTGCGGTTGGTCTCCCCAATGTAGAGGAGACCGCGTTGTGAGCAGCGAATACATTGAAGGAAGTACAAATAAATCACTGCTTCACCTGAAAGGAGTGTCTGGAGCCTTGGATAGTGAGGAGAGAGGAGGTAAATGGGCAGGTATTACACCTCCTGCATTGCATAGTAAGGTGCTGTGGGAAGAGGACGAGGTGATGGGGGTAATGGAGGAGTGGACCAGAGTGTCGCAACTGGAACAATCCCTTCGAAATGCTGACAGGGAAGCGGGCGATGTGTTTGGTAGTGGCATCACGCTGGATGTGGCGGAAATGGCGGATGATGATCCTTTGGATGTGGAGGCTGGTGGGGTGGAAAGTGAGGACAAGGAGAACACTGTCGTGGTTCTGGGAGGAAGAGAAAGGGGTGAGGGTAGAGGTGCAGGAAATGGCCGAACACGGTTGAGGGCCCTTTCAACCACAGTGGGGGGGGAAATCCTCGGTTGAGGAAAAAGGAAGACATATCAGAAGCACTGTTGTGGAAGGTGGCATCATCAGAACAGATGCGCCGGAGATGGAGAAACTGGGAGAATGGAATGGAGTCCTTACAGGAGGCAGGGTGTGAGGATGTGCAGTCGAGGTAGCTGTGGGAGTCGGTAGGCTTATAATGAATAGTAGTAGACAGCCTATCTCCAGAGATGGAGACAGAAAAGTCGAGGAAGGGAAGGGAAGTGTCGGAGATGGACCATGCAAAGGTGAGAGAAGGGTGGAAATTAGAAGCAAAGTTGATAAAGTTTCCAGTTCGGGGCGGGAGCAGGAAACAGCACCGATACAGTCATCAATGTACTGGCAAAAGAGTTGGGGGAGGGGGCCTGAGTAGGACTGGAACAAGGAATGTTCGACATGTCCCACAAAAAGACAGGCATAACTAGGATCCATGCGGGTACCCATAGCAACACCTTTTACTTGAAGGAAGTGAGTGGCGTTGAAGGAGAAGTTGTTCAATGTGAGAACAAGTTCAGCCAGGCGGAGGAGGGTGGTAGTGGATGGGGACTGGTTGGGCCTCTGTTCAAGGAAGAAGCAGAGAGCCTTCAAACCGTCCTGGTAGGGGATGGAGGTGTAGAACGATTGGACCTCCATAGTGAAGAGGAGGCGCTTAGGGCCAGGAACTGGAAATTGTCAAGATGCCGTAGGGCGTCAGAAGAATCACAGATGTAGGTGGGAAGAGACTGGACCAGCGGAGAAAGGATCAAGTCAAGATAGGAAGAAATAAATTCAGTGGGGCAGGAACAGGCTGAAACAATGGGCCTGCCGGGATAGTCCTGTTTGTGGATTTTGGGAAGGAGGTCGAAGCGGGCTGACCGAGGTTGCAGGACTATGAGGTTGGAAGCTGTAGACGGAAGATCTTCAGAGGAGATAAGGTCAGTGACAGTCCTGTGGACAGTGGCTTGATGTTCAGTGGTGGGGTCATGGTCCAGGGGGAAGTAGGAAGAAGTGTTTCTGAAAGAAAAGCTGTTCTCATTTACTGATTATATGAGGACCAGGGGACACAGATTTAAGGTTTTGGGCAAGTGATACGGGTTGGATGTGAGAAATAACTTTTATATATAGCGAGTGGTAGTGACTTAGAACTCGCTGCCTATGAGGGTGATGGAAATGGAGACAATTAATCATTTGAAAAGAAAATTGGATGGGCACTTGAGGGAAATAAACTTTCAGGGCTACAGGGACAGAGGAGGGGAATGGGACTGATCAGATTGCTCTGCGGAAAGCCAGCATAGACCTGATGGGCTGAATGGGCTCTTTCTGTGCCGTAATGACTCTATGACTCTGAGGCAGACAGTATGCAAACATTGTTCTGCCTGCAGGGGCCTAACAGTGTATATACAAAATAAAAACAAAAGAACATATGAAATAACAGCAGGATTAGGCCATACAGCCACTCAATACTGCTCCACCATCCAATCATTAGCAATGCAGCCATGTCCTTCGTGATTCTCTGGTGTTGACTCACTGCCACATCTGTCCACAAGTGCCAGGCATCTTGCCTTGACATTTTCCTGCCAGCTGGTGGTTGGAAGACATCCCTACTCCTGCCGAGGTCCTCCACCAGTATCTCCAACGCAGTGTTCGAAAGCCAGGGAACCCTTGCAGCTTCTGCTGTGCTTTCCATTGGCTACACTCCTCAACTATTGTTACCTGAAGCCAAAGTGCACTTCTCCTTTAAAAGAAGCAGGCTGCTGTTAAATGGTGTTAGCTAGGTGTAATATTAACATCCCTCATTAGAACTTTATTTATTAGTTTATTTTAACTCATCACATTCATGATATTGGGGCCTTAATTGTGTCCATGTGTTTGGGCGCACATTCCAAGCTCAGTGCCAATTCTGCACCTGAAAACATGCTTAAAACCACCTTTTAATCCCAATACTTCTTGGTAGCTAGAATATTGTAAATTTTAGTCAAGAAATGCTTGATTTCCAAACCTCCAAATGGACATGGGTTCTTTCTGGCTCCATGGAATTATAGAATAATACTGTACAGAAGGAGGCCATTTGGCCCATCATGACTGTCATTTTATTTGTTTGTGGGATGTGGGTGTTGCAGGTTAGGCCAACATTTATTGCCCATCCCTAATTACCCTTGAGAAGGTGGTGGTGAGTTGCCTTCTTGAACTGCTGCAGTCCTTGGGGTGTAGGTACACCCACAGTGCTGTTAGGAAGAGAGTTCCAGGATTTTGACTCAGTGACAGTGAAGGAACGGCAAGATAATTCCAAGTCAGGATGTGGCTTGAAGGGGAACTCGCAGATGGTGGTGTTCCCATGCATCTGCTGCCCTTGTCCTTCTAGATGGTAGGGGATGTGGGTTTAGAAGGTACTGTCCAAGGAGCCTTGCTGAGTTGTTGCAGTGCATCTTGTAGATGGCACACACTGCTGCCACTGTGCATCAGTGATGGAGGGAGTGGATGTTGAGGGTGGTGGATGGGGTGCCAATCAATTGGGCTGCTTTGTCCTGGATGGTGTTGAGCTTCTTGAGTGTTGTTGGAGCTGCACCCATCCAGGCAAGTGGAGAGTATTCCATCACATTCCTGACCTGTGCCTTGTGAATGATGGACAGGCTTTGGGGAGTCAGGAGGTGAGTTACTCACCACAGGATTCCTCGCCTCTGACTTGCTCTGGTAGCCACAGCATTTATATGGCTGGTCCAGTTCAGTCTCTGGTCATTGTTAACCCCAGGATGTTGATAGTGGGGAATTCAGTGATGGTAATGCCATTGAACGTCAAGGGGAGATGGTTGGTTTATCTCTTGTTTGAGATGGTCATTGCCTGGCACTTGTGTGGCAAAAATGTGACGTGCCACTTATCAGCCCAAGCCTGAATGTTGTTCAAGACTTGCTGCATATTGACATGGGTTGCTTCAGTATCTGAGGAGTCGCGAATAGTGCTGAACATTGAGCAATCATCAGTGAACATCCCCACCTCTGACCTTATGATGGAGGGAAGGTCATTGATGAAGCAGTTGAAGATGGTTGGGCTGAGGACAGCTCTTTGAAAGAGCTGTTTAATTATACCCACTGCCTTGCAATTGTGCATCCAGTTCCCTTTTGAAAATTGTAACTGAATCTGCTTCCACCACTCTTTAAGGCCATGCACTCCAGATCATAACAACTCGCTGAGTAGAAGAATTGCTCCTCATTTATTTTTTAAATGAAATAAATAATAATTAAAAATAAAAAATAAATTAAAAAATAAAATAAAAACATTAAAATTAAAAATAAATAATAAATAAATAAAATAAAAAAATAAAAAATAAATAAAATAATAAAATAAAATAAAAATTTTCACCCGGTTCTTTTGTCAATTTTCTTGAATCTATTACCTCTGGCTACCCAACCTCATGCCCCAGGAAACAGTACCTATCAAAACTTCTCATATCTCTGAACATCTGCATTAAATCTCCCTTAACTTTATCTGCTCTAAGGAGAAGAATTCCAGCTTCTCTGGTCTCTCTGCAATCACCTAAGTTCCTCATCTCTGGTACCCCCATTCTGGTAAATCTCCTCTCCACCATCTGGAAGGCCTTCACATCCTCACTAAAGTGTGTGACCGAAATTGGACACAATACTCCAGCTGAGGCCGAACCAGTTATTTATAACAGTTTAGCATAACTTACAATTGAACTCTGTGGCCAAGAGTTTCTGCTTTGGGCACAATTGTTAATCCAGACACAAATTGAATTGGTAATTGTGCTAGTTCTAAGAAGTTTTCTTGGCCCAATTTCTGCTCGAAGCTCATTTGTAGATCACCAGAATGTAAACTCCTCCATGAACCTGTGCAATCGGGCAGTGCTTTCAAACATAATATCAAAAAAAATTGCATTAAAGAAATTCCTTGATAGATGTAAGGTTAGGAACCTGTTGCAATTTAATTAATACAGCTGAACATTACAAACATTAAGCATTTTTAATTAGTGTGTAGTCCACCACACATGAGTAATCCGATTTTGAATAACAGAAAATACTTTTATAAAACTATACAGAACCACCTACATTGATGTACAGTTATCCGAGTCTCGGTAAATTGAAAAATTAAAAGCTTTTAAAACCTGCCTATTAATTTCACCTTTTTTTAATAAAAAGCTTAATTTTAAGGGTCTCCTCGAAAGCCCGAAAACAGGTGCAATTATTGGAAATTCACCATGGCATGTTGTTCAATCTGGAGGCAAGATCAGTTTTATGGGCAGGATTGACTCCCAGAAAAAGATCATGGAAATCCAATTTACATTGGACGTAATTTGCACTTAATATTCTGTGACCTTTTGTGCTGGGTTGGCTGATAGCAACTAAATTGTGCTGAAGTGGAAATGCCGGACCTGTGCTTTTACTTATAAATCCAAGGAATCTGTGTGCTTTGATAACAGCCTTCTCAACTTGTCCTGCCACCTCCACACCCTGTTTGTTTGTTTGAAGAGACCTCAGCCCAGTGATAGAGGTTGGAGCTTTCCTCAGAAATGGTTATGGAGTACACATGGAGAGAGGTTGACTGGACGACTCCTGCTTCGTTGTTTCAAGAATACAACAGATGGACAATCAACCACTTTAATGGAGTTGCAGTTCCCTTTGGTTCTATCTCAGCAAAATGTTTTTTGGAATGTGAACTGGGAAGGCACCAAACATTTTTCAACAGTATGTTTACATTTTTTCAAAGAGCTGCAGTGACTTGTTCCTAACGAATCTCATGAAAGGCTTAATATGGCTTACAATAACCTAGAGTAAATTTCTACATCTGACGTGCACTTCACATTTAGTGTAAATTATTGTCAGGTAATTGTTAGCTGCCATCAGCAACTAGCATTTGATGGTGATTGCTGCCAGAGTGGTACCAGTGATCTGTGAAAAGGTGTCCATCAGTTATTAAATGCATTGGGGTTTAATTGGTTCTTTTGGGGTTTATTTGGTTCTTGGGATATCTTTCCTTTTAAATGAACATCCCCAATAATCAAATCCAAATTCACAAGCAACAAATGTATTCCTATGGAGAATAAGTCAGAAGTTCTTTTGGGCCTCCTTATCTCGAGAGACAATGGATACGCGCCTGGAGGTGGTCAGTGGTTTGTGAAGCAGCGCCTGGAGTGGCTATAAAGGCCAATTCTGGAGTGACAGGCTCTTCCACAGGTGCTGCAGAGAAATTTGTTTGTTGGGGCTGTTGCACAGTTGGCTCTCCCCTTGCGCCTCTGTCTTTTTTCCTGCCAACTACTAAGTCTCTTCGACTCGCCACAATTTAGCCCTGTCTTTATGGCTGCCCGCCAGCTCTGGCGAATGCTGGCAACTGACTCCCACGACTTGTGATCAATGTCACACGATTTCATGTCGCGTTTGCAGACGTCTTTATAACGGAGACATGGACGGCCGGTGGGTCTGATACCAGTGGCGAGCTCGCTGTACAATGTGTCTTTGGGGATCCTGCCATCTTCCATGCGGCTCACATGGCCAAGCCATCTCAAGCGCCGCTGACTCAGTAGTGTGTATAAGCTGGGGATGTTGGCCGCTTCAAGGACTTCTGTGTTGGAGATATAGTCCTGCCACCTGATGCCAAGTATTCTCCGAAGGCAGCGAAGATGGAATGAATTGAGACGTCGCTCTTGGCTGACATACGTTGTCCAGGCCTCGCTGCCGTAGAGCAAGGTACTGAGGACACAGGCCTGATACACTCGGACTTTTGTGTTCCGTGTCAGTACGCCATTTTCCCACACTCTCTTGGCCAGTCTGGACATAGCAGTGGAAGCCTTACCCATGCGCTTGTTGATTTCTGCATCTAGAGACAGGTTACTGGTGATAGTTGAGCCTAGGTAGGTGAACTCTTGAACCACTTCCAGAGCGTGGTCGCCAATATTGATGGATGGAGCATTTCTGACATTTCTGAGAATAAGTCAGAAGTAGATAACAGTAAATATCATGGATAACTGTTATTGTAGTCTCTCTTTATTTTCAACAATTCACAGGTATTGACACAGATGTCTATCATTATTCTTTTTGTTCAATTCCTGCTTTTTTTTCTATGTGATGTTACTAATGTGGGCCATTTAGTTACAATAATAACTTCCATTGTTACTTATAAATTGCTTACAGATGTCAAAATATCAATTTCTGGTCACATCAAGAAGGCATAAGTTCTCCCAGCTTCCCCTCAAAGGGGCAATGTGATCTAAATCTTCAGATGAAAGAGCAGAGCAGCTCAATGCTAAAAATGGTAACTACTTTCATTTATAATGATCCTATTGCAAAATGGTTCATCTTAAAGGTTAATCTTGAAGTGCAATCTAGTTGTTGTCTGTTCAAACTTATTGCAGTCCTTCAAGGCTTTTTGATCAGACATTTTTTCTAACGGTGAAGAAATGATCAACTGGGCAGTAAGATAATACACATCAAGAAATTCTGAGTCTGAATAAATGCTACAAAACGACATCTTTACTGTTCTGCTCGTGTTGCTGTAGAAGACATTGAGGGCGGCACAGTGGCGCAGTGGTTAGCACCGCAGCCTCACAGCTCCAGGGACCCGGGTTCGATTCCGGGTACTGCCTGTGTGGAGTTTGCAAGTTCTCCCTGTGTCTGCGTGGGTTTTCTCCGGGTGCTCCGGTTTCCTCCCACAAGCCAAAAGACTTGCAGGTTGATAGGTAAATTGGCCATTATAAATTGTCACTAGTATAGGTAGGTGGTAGGGAAATATAGGGACAGGTGGGGATGTCTGGTAGGAATATGGGATTAGTGTAGGATTAGTATAAATGGGTGGTTGATGTTCGGCACAGACTCGGTGGGCCGAAGGGCCTGTTTCAGTGCTGTATCTCTAATCTAATCATAATCTAATCTAATCTAAAAATGGTAATCTTGGCTCTTCAACATTTACAATCCCTGTTATTGTGCTCTATCCTGATGCTTTCTGCTGCTGCACACTGTTAAAGTAAGCTACCATAAGCAAGCACATATTTCTGACATTGGGACAGAATTTGCTGCTAAAAAAATCAGTGCGGCTAATGTCACTCGTCATTATTTATTTGCAGGTGAGGGGCATATGCATGGTTAAATGTGGAAATCCAAAATGCTGCTGTTACAGTTATTCCGCCATTAGTTTTGTGAAAATGTCATCTCGCTATCTGCATCACAATTGAAATATATTAAAGGTCTTGAAATTGCTATATTTGTGTGGTACACACAGACTAACCTCACCACACAAAATTAGTTCTTGTCCATTTCAGCCTAAGTAGCCTTTTAATGATGTGATAAGTGTTAATTACTGCCAGTAAACCTCTCTAGTACTGAAAATTAACGATTGCAGGTGTGGAGTCTCATTCCTGCAGATTGTAATTGTTGCAGATTTTAAAGAGATACTTAATTAAAGAAAATCCTTCCTGTCTCTTCCTTCTCTTAATCCAATCTTTCTCACTTTATTTCTATTGCTTTACCCTGGACATTTTAGTTGTTATTGTTGTGCACTTGATTTGCTGTTGAATTCATCAAATCTAATTTACAATTCCCTCTCAGTTCTTATGCTGTTAATTTCACAATCCTCCATTTTGATTAGTTCAAGAGATACATATTTGCTTGCCCTGTTCATTCATACTCCAGATTCTCAGTTTCTGTTGCTGTGCAGTGTCAGCCTACACTTCCAGCAAATTGCCATGCAAACTAAAAATTAAAAACCTAAAGGTGGAAGGGCAAGCCGAACTAACAGCAGCCACTGTTATATGTCCTGCAACAGCAAATATGGCCAATATGTTTATCGTACCCAGGATGTAGCATCCCCAAAGTGAACAGTTGGTACACTAGAAACAATATGGGTTAACCTTGTAACTCCTGACTTCTTTAAATTCAGTGGGAAATCAATTATTGATTGATCCTTTAGCTCAGGTTAAGAACTAATAATTTGCTTTCATTAAGGGACAGATGCCCACAGAAACAAAATGGAACAATCAACTGAATGAATACAGTATGAGGATATTGGATTTCTTTCCAGTATGTTAAAACTATTCTAAAACAATACAAATACTCCCTTTGCAATAGTCTGCAATAATTTTGTAACTTGCAACATGCATTCATGATAAAAAGTTTTTCCAGATGAATGAAATATTGTAGGGTGTCAACAGCCTCTAGCATATATGAAGGTACAGTGAGAAGACAACTGAAGAATGTTTGCTGCTGGTCCTAGTTGTAGGTTTGTCTTGTCTGTGATCCAAACTAGTGCAAAGGAAAACAGACAGACATCATTCACAATTGTACAAAGCCATCGATCAAACTAGATTTTAAACATATCAAAAATAGATTATAAGATATACCATTAAAAGCCTGCTGACCAGTTAGATAGTTTTATCACTTTGATGGAAATCTTCTCGTATTTGTTAATCAACACAAATAACTGGGTTCCAAATGACCATATAAATTTATTATAACCTGGGGTGCTAACTCTGACACAATGCGTAGTCTGCAAGCTTTGGAAGATCAAAGCTTATTTTGATTAGTTAGCCCTTAACATTTAGTGATGTATATAGTTTATATAAACACATACGCAGATATCATTTTTTCTTTTGTGGGATGCGGGCATCCCATCATTTATTCCCCATTCCTATACAGCTGAGTGGCTTGCTAGGCCACTTCAGAAGGCAGTTAAAAGTCAACCACATTGCTGTGTGTCTGGAATCACACTGGTGAGATCAGGTAAGGACAGTAGATTTCCTTCTTTATAGCAAGCCAGTAGTTTCATGGTCACTATTACTGATACTAGCTTTTTATTCCAGATTCATGTGGTTAACTAAATTTTAATTGCCCAGCAGCGGTGGTGGAATTTGAACTCATATTTACAGATTATTCGTCCAGGTGTCTGGTTTACTAGTCCAGTAACATGCTACTGTAACATATAATATCTCCATGCTACTGTACACCCATACTGCATGTGTGTTTAGTTTAGTTTAGAGATACAGCACTGAAACAGGCCCTTCGGCCCACCGAGTCTGTGCCGATCATCAACCACCCATTTATACTAATCCTACACTAATTCCATATTCCTACCACATCCCCACCTGTCCCTATATTTCCCTACCACCTACCTATACTAGGGGCAATTTATAATGGCCAACTAACCTACCAACCTGCAAATCTTTGGCATGTGGGAGGAAACCGGAGCACCCTGAGAAAACCCACGCAGACACAGGGAGAACTTGCAAACTCCACACAGACAGTACCCAGAATTGAACCCGGGTTGCTGGAGCTGTGAGGCTGCGGTGCTAACCACTGCGCCACTGTGTGTATAATTTCATAAATGACAAACCTAAGGTTTATGGCCAAACAATATAGGCATAGATGTAAACAATAGGTAAACTAACTCCTCCTTTCAATGACTCCCACAAAGTTTGTTTCCCTTGAACAGTACAGTTTTTCCATTTGGCACAGTTCTGTTTAGGTGGGAATTAATGATCCCATTGCACTATTGAAAGAAAAGTAGTGTGTTCCCCTGATGTCCTGGCAAACATTCTTCCCGCAATAAACACAACCAACGCAGAGCAACTGCACATACATCTTGTGCTGTTAATGGGATCTTGCTTTGTGCACAATGAATGCTGGATTTGCCCACATGAGCCATTATAATTCATTACGTAAAGTGTTTTGAGTTGTTTCTAATAGATGCTATTTAAATCTAATTCTTTCTTTCAGCCTAATTACTTGTCCTGCCCACACTATTGTGCACTGCTGTGTTAACTTTGCTTGTTCTGTAAATAAAATTACCTCCGTTTCTCAGCAATTAATAAAAATAAAAACAAAACAAACACTCTAGTTTGAAAA
Source organism: Heterodontus francisci (assembly GCF_036365525.1). Taxonomy (NCBI): domain Eukaryota; kingdom Metazoa; phylum Chordata; class Chondrichthyes; order Heterodontiformes; family Heterodontidae; genus Heterodontus; species Heterodontus francisci. The sequence goes on from NW_027140185.1 coordinate 12,508, forward strand.
GAGTAGGAGAGAACATAAAATAGATCAAGAAACAACAACAATTTGCATTTATGTAACACCATTAACGTAGTAAAACACAGGAGTGTAATCAAACAAAATTTGACACCAAGCCACATAAAGAGTTACCATGTCAGGTGACCAAAAGTTTGGCCAAAGAAATTGGTTTTAAGGAGCATCCTAAAGGAGGATAGAGAGGCGAAGAGGTTAAGAGAGGGAATACTGGAGCTCAGAGCCTAGGCAACTGAAGGCATGGCTGCAGTGGTGGAGTGGTTAAAATCGGGGATGTACAGATGCCAGAGTTAGAGGGTGCAGAAATCGAGGAAGGTTCTAGGGATGGAGGAGGTTACAGAGATAATGAGGGATGAGAAAATTTTGCTTTCAGACAGCAGGTATTCATCATTCTGCCATTCACACCTCCTCTAGACATGGCTTTTGTTTCTTCACTTGTCCCATTACCAGTCCCTTTGGCTCTGCCCCACCAACTCTTGTCATTTAATCTTTCCTGTATTCCACCCTATCACAGAACTTCCCTTTTGTTCTTTTTCACACTCTCCCCCATTTCACTTCCTTAAATTCTATTACATTTCTAACTTTTCTCGATTCTGATAAAAGGTCATTGAGCTGATACGTTAACTCTGTTTTTCTCTCAAAAACCCACAGGATGTTGATAGTAGGGGATTCAGCGATCGTCACGCCATTGAATGTCAAGGGCAGATGGATAGATTCTCTCTTGTTTGAGATAGTCATTGCCTGGCACGTGTGGCACGAATATTACTTGCCACTTATTAGTGCAAGCCTGGATATTGTCCAGGTCTTGCTGCATATGGACATGGGCTGCTTCAGTATCTGAGGAGTCGCGAATTGTGCTGAGCATTGTGCAATCATCATCAAACATCCCCATTTCTGACCTTATGATGGAGGGAAGGTCATTGATGAAGCAACTGAAGATGGTTGGGCCTAGGACACTACCCTGAGGAACTCCTGCAGTGATGTCCTGGAGCTGAGATGATTGATCTCCGACAACCACAACCATCTTCCTTTGTGCAAGGTATGACTCCAATCAGTGGAGAGCTTTCCCCCTGATTCCTATTGACTCCAGTTTTGCTAGGGCTCCTTGATGCCATACTCAGTCAAATGCTGCCTTGATGTCAAGGGCAGTCACTCTCACCTCACCTCTTGAGTTCAGCTCTTTTGTCCATGTTTGAACCAAGGCTGTAATGAGGTCAGGAGCTGAGTGGCCCTAGCCGATCCCAAACTGAACGTTACTGAGCAAGTTATTGCTAAGCAAGTGCCACTTGATGGCACTGTCGGTGACACCTTTCATTGCTTTACTGATGATCGAGAGTAGACTGATGGGGTGGGAATTGGCCGGGTTAGATTTGTCCTGCTTTTTGTGTACAGGACACACCTGGACAATTTTCCACATTGGCGGGTAGATGCCAGTGTTGTAGCTGTACTGGAACAGTTTGGCTAGGGTCGCGGCAAGTTCTAGAGCACAGGTCTTCAGCACTATTGCCAGAATGTTGTCAGGGCCCATAGTCTTTGCAGTATTCAGTGCCTTCAGTTATTTCTTGATATCACTCTGGCATGGAAAGGTGCCATGGGAAGGGGAGCGGGTGATTGAGGAGTGGATCAGAGTGTGAGGAGGAAATGGTTCCTTCAGAATGCTGAAAGGAGAGGGAAGGGGAATATGTGTTTGGTGGTGGCATCACACTGGGGGTGGTGGAAATGGCAGAGAATAATCTGTTGAATATGGAGGATGGTGGGGTGGAAGGTGAGGAAGAGCGGAACCTGTTCATGGTTCTGGGAGGGAGGGGAAAGGGTGAGAGCAGAAGTGCAGGAAATGGGATGGACGTGGTTGTGGGCCATGGAACCCTCAGTGGGGAGGAATCCTCAGTTGAGGTAAATGGAAGACATATCAGAACAGGAAGGTTGCATCATCGTTTTAGATGCAAAGGACACAGAGAAACTGAGAGAAAGGAATGGAGTCCTTACAGGAAGTGCAGTCGAGGCAGCTGTGGGCGTCATTGGGCTGATGTTGAACATTTGTTGATCACCAGCCACAGAAATGGAGACAGAGAAGTGGAGGAAGAGTAATGTATTTTTGTTCCTCCCTGCCTGATCAGCTAGCTCGTATTGTGCTTTTAGATGTAGTTGGGACCGATATTTAGTTAGAATGGGGCTGGAGTGGGCTCAAAATTCCATTTCACCACTTTCCACCCCAATCCTGTTGCCAATTTGCCTTTGCCATTTTCTTCAAGGCTCCCACCTAAAATATACAAGTTGAAGCTCTGCAACATTTACAGAAGCTCATTAACATTTTGAGGTATGGATGGTTGAACCACGCCTGTTAGTACCAGGCACTGAGTAGGCTAAACAAAGGTCCTTTAAGACCACTCCAACAGCAAGTAAGATTCTGTGCTTTTTTAAAAAAATATTTTTTTTGTGGGGTCATATCAGAGCTAATAAACTTCAGAGAAATGATGAAGTAAAAATCTGTAAATGTTGTCAATCTAAAATGAAAACAGGAAACACTGGGAATGAAGAGAAAATGACAGATTTCCAAAGATGATAGCCCATAACTCTCGGTGCATATCTCAAAAAGCTAAACACTTCAGTGGTTCTGACTCGCCTGCTGTGTATTTGCAGCATTTTCTGTTTCTTTTTAATAATGTTTGGACTAAGATTTTTGAGCAGGAAGAGAGCAGACTAATTTACAAATGCAGGAGTGAAATTCCTCCTGATGATAAATTAGGCAGAAGTTGTCAAAATGGGATTTTTAAATTTTACATTCATGCTGACTTTTTTCCTTGTTGTCAGGTGGAGTCAAAGTGTAATGCCTTGAAATAGTTACAACTTTAAAGTGAAATTAATCTTTCTTCGAAGTAGTTGCTCGGTCTGGGGTAATATTTTCATTCCCATTGTCCTTTTCAGTGGATAAGGTGACTACTTTAATAGCTTAAAGCTAACAGTGTTGTCATGGTAACGACATCACTTGCAAGATGATATAGCTAGAAGTGGAATGACTTGGACAGTGTTGTCCAATGCTACAAAGAAGAAATGTGGATAAACTCACACATTCTTATCAAAAGCCGACTTTGCTCTGAATTCCAGTTGCCACGCAATGAATCTAAAATGCGTTTAAAACAATGTTGGTTTCCCTGATGGATGAATTAGTCAATGTGTGTATGATACCAAGTCATACAAAACAAAAAGGCCTTAGGTTCAAACTCCATTTAGTGAGAAATAAACTGTGAGGATAAGGTCAGGCTTGGCTGCCAAATAGCCCAGAGGTTTTTCAAACTGGGGTGTCCAGACATTGGTTCGGGGCTGGAGTTAAATTGGATAATCCTGAAAGCAGGCTTGCTATTAACCTGCACCCATTGCAGACAGCAGGTAAAGTTGTGCTGCCCGCTGCTTTACATGATTGCTGTGTGCAGTCAGTGCTCCCCGCATTGTTCATTGGCTGCATTGATCAGCAGGCAGCCTAATAATGTGAGTGTCTAATGTTACTTAAAGGCAGCCTGCACCACTTAAAGGGGATGTGCATTGTGGCTGAAAGAAATACTGGCTGGGATTTGATCCTGGTGATCGGGGTCTCGATGTCCCGGCTAGGACTTAATTTTAGCGGAGGTGGGAAGGTGGCGCGGTCCCCCAGGCACCATACACCCGATTTTATGCCCTCCCTGCATCCAAACCCACAACAGGGGAGAGCATAAAATTCCACCCCACAAGAGCACTTTGTGCAGCGAATCTATGCTGTGAAAGATGTGGTGAGAAGGAGCGATATTGTGTGTCTGCAGGCGGGTGAGGAGAAATATGCTCAGGAGGCAATGGGAACAAACAGCAGCAGAGGTCAATGCCTGAGTTGCCATGGATTATGGATTCAGTACAGAAGAAGTGTTTAATGATCTGACACAAATCATCAATGTCAGTGACTTCAATCTTCAAATGGCATATCCCACTAACTGCATCCACTGTTCAATTCACTACACCCTCATCACCCACCTACCAACAATCCCTATCAATCAATCAATCCTTCAATTCATATGGTTTACCTTACCCTCATACACTTAGGACTGTTGCAATCGGCACACCTGCAACACTGGCAGCTATTCGACCATGGCAGCCACATCATCTAAACATATTGCTGGACACTCACTGATTCATATCCTTTTTTCTTGCAGGAGAAGATGGCACATAACAGCAGGCAGCAGGAAATAAATGGAGGAGGACAAGAATGCTTGCACATTTTCACCCCCATGGATGAGAAGGTGCTGTCCACCAAGGTAATGGACAGTGCTGAGGCTGTGGCTACTGGCAGCACTGGGGAGATCGATGAGGAGGGTATCAGCATACTTAATCTTCCTTCTCTCTTCCTGTCATATTATTTGTTCCTTTGGTGTGTGATCTATTGTAGGACTCACAGGACTGCAAGTAACATCCAAAGAAAACATGGGTTTTATTATACTTTACCTGTAACACATATATACATACAGCAATTGCATGAACCACATCAAAGCACGCCTGACTGTATTGGGCTACACCCACAACTGTCTGGTCATGTGTGACACACCATCACTTCCTCCGGTGACCTTCAATTGCAGCTCTTAAGGTGGTCCACTTTTAAGGTGGTCCTTTTATCCAAAGATAAACACACGTACCATAAACTACGTTGTTGTGGTACAGACTAACTATACATGATTAAAACAAAATGTTATTTACAAGTCAGCAAATTTAACACGCCCTAAAATGTAGAAGAGTTTTCCTTATTTGTCCTGATCTTGTTATCGTGACCTCTTTCTAAAGCTGAGCTCGTCTTGATGACTCCTCTGAGACTCGGAATTCTGATTGGCATGTTCTTCTTCTGTGCTCGTAGCCTCTGTACATTCATCTTCAGACTTTGTCTTTGAACGTGTCTGTGATGCTATCCGCTTGTCACATGTTGTTTTGTCGTACATCTCTCTGAGTTGACTTTGATTCCATCTGAGAGTCACACTATTGGGTGTCTGGCCCTCATCTGATCTGGGCTGGACACATAGCTTCACAGCCTCTGCAGGATACCAAGTTCCTGACACATGATTGAGGACTGTGACCTTCTGTCCTACTTGCAATCGAGCGAATTCTGGTCCTGCTTGCTTGTCGTACAATGCTTTCATCTTCCCATCTTTAGAAAGAAGTATATCCTTTACTGTGGAAAACTTAGAGAGATGATGACTGGGCAGGGTAGTTCTTACCTGCCTTCCAAACAGCAACTCTGTAGGCAATGATCAGCCCACATCTAGTGGAGTAGCTCGGAGATGCAGCATCGCAACCTTGAGATCTAGTCCCACCTGCCTACATTTTAAAATTAGTGATTTCATGCTTTCAGCCATGCTGATGGACTTTCGATAATGCGGCAGCTATGTCAGGTGACAGACTTCCCACCTGGCACATGTCTTGGAACAGTCTTTCTGCATATTGCTGTCCATTATCAGAGATGAGTTTATCCAGCACACCAAATAGGCTGAGCAGAGCACTGAGCGTATCAGAAACCACTGTCCTTGACGTACCTCACAGCTGCTTGATGATCAAAATCTTGGTGAAGTAATCCGTGACAAGCAGGAAATCGTGACCTTGAACGTGAAATAAATCTGTGTCAATCTTCACCCATGGATGTGAATGTGTTTCATGGGGGATCAAAGCTTCCTTCTGTTGATTTGGTTGACAACTTTGACATGTCTCACAGGATTTCACTCCCGTTTTCTGGCCAGTAGACCGCATCTCTGGCAAGACCTCTGGTACATTCTACTCCTAAATGCCCTTAATGCAGTTGGGTTAGAATATCAGAATGCAGAGCTTCGGGTATCAGGGCTTGTTTCCCTTTGAAAATCAACCTGTGATATACTGAGCTCGTCTTAATACGTCCAGAAACAGCGTAGACATTTGGTTACTTCCTGTATGGTGTTGGGCCATCCTTCCACAATCACGATAGGGTAGAGTTGTGTGCCGTCTCATCTTTGAGTTGCTCACATTTGTGGAGTCCAAAACTCATGAGGCTGAACTTCAAGATATCTTCACTCTCAGTATCTACAATCTAGGTATGCAAATCCAGCAAGACATTTGCATTTTTACTTGGTTTAGGCAACCTGCTCAGGGTGTCCAATGTGAGCATTTTGCTCCCTGGTTTATATCAAACATCACAATCGTAGCCCTGACCTTCACCAAAAGTCTCTGTAACCGTAGAGGAGTACTCGGCAGCAGTTTGTGCCATATGGCTTCATGCAGCTTGTGGTCAGTCTCCATGGCAAAATGTTTTCCAAACAAGTAAGTGTGAAACCTGACGATCCTAAAACCAGAGCTAAGGTTTCATGTTCGATGTTAAAGTAATTGGATTTGGTTTGTGAAAAACTCTTCGACGCATAGGCACTTGGACTCTCTTCCTGTATGATGCAGGCGCATAATCCCTTCTGGGATATGTCAACCTCGAGCATTGTCTCTTTGGTTGGGCTGTAATACTGTAGCACGCTGTCTTGACTTGACAGAACTAACTTTAAAGACTCAACCACTCAGACTCAGTAGCTGCGTGTCGAGCTTTGGAAAGTACTTAACACCAGTAGACTTAGGATTCAGCTACTCCAGGGTTGGGATTTTGTGTGGGCATCTCTTTAGGGCTAAATTCACTCGCTGCTGGTCTAGGCAAATCCTGAGATTGCCATCTTTCTTCAGAATGCAGGTAATGGAGCTGCACCAATCAGAATGCTGGCGTACTCGGTGGATGACTCCATCGCACTCCACCTCATCCAGCTCCACTTTAAGCTTCTTTTGAATGTGCACGCTGCACATCCTTGGCGTGTCAATAGTCGGAACTGCATCCTCCCTCACATGCAACACGGCATCACCCTTGAAATCGCCAATTTATATCAAACCTGTCTGGGGAAAGTAGTTTCAGGTCTCTAACCGACTCAATGCATACCATGTTGCAAACTTTCAGACCTTTCGGTGCGGCGTTGACCTCATGTATTGTGACGATTCATAAATCTTAGCATACTGGAAGTCCTGTGACAGCTAGACCAGTTATGTCCACAAAATAAAAAATTTGTCGCCATTCGGAGCTCCCATGGCTGCACTGTAAGGTTCCCGTTCCAATGCACTTGATTGGAGAACCATTGTAGGCAGTCAACCTAGCTGCGGTGTGCCGTACCAGCAAATCCCATTTCTTTAAGTACATGTCCTTCAGTATACGGATGAGCAGAATATTTGCACTTGCTCCAGTGTTGATTTTTACTCTGAGCTTATGCTTGCCACTCTTCTGCGGACATATAATCCCGATCATGGTGAATGCCTCAGATTGTGTAATAGCATTGACATGTTGATCCAAATTAGCATAGAAACATAGAAAATAGGAGCAGGAGTAGGCCATTCGGCCCTTCGAGCCTGCTCCGCCATTCATTATGATCATGGTTGATCATCCAACTCAGTAGCTTGTTCCCGCTTTCGCCCCATACCCTTCGATCCCTTTAGACCCAAGAGCTATATCTAATTCCTTTTTGAAAACATTCAATGTTTTGGCCTCAACTGCTTTCTGTGGTAGCAAATTCCACAGGCTCACCACTCTCTGGGTGAAGTAATTTCTCCTCATCTCCATCCTTTAGACTATGACCCCTGGTTCTGGACTCCCCCACCATCGGGAACATCCTTCCTGCATCTACCCTGTCAAGTCCTGTTAGAATTTTATAGGTTTCTATGAGATCTCCCCTCACTCTTCTGAACTCCAGCGAATATAATCCTAACCGACTCAATCTCTCCTCATACGTCAGTCCCGCCATCCCAGGAATCAGTCTGGTAAACCTTAGCTGCACTCCCTCTATAGCAAGAACATCCTTCCTCAGATAAGGAAACCAAAACTACACACAATATTCCAGGTGTGGCCTCACCAAGGCCCTGCATAATTGCAGCAAGACATCCCTGCTCCTGTACTCGAATCCTCTCGCTATGAAGGTCAACATACCATTTGCCTTTTTTACCACCTGTTGCACCTGCACGCTTACCTTCAGCGACTGGTGTACGAGAACACCCAGGTCTCGTTGCATAACCCCCTCTCTCAGTTTATAGCCGTTCAGATAATAATCTGCCTTCCTGTTTTTGCTACCAAAGTGGATAATCTCACATTTATCCACATTATACTGCATCTGCCATGCATTTGCCCACTCACTCAACTTGTCCAAATCACCCTGAATCCTTGCTGTATCCTCCTCACAACTCAACCTCCCACCCAGTTTTGTGTCATCTGCAAATTTGGAGATATTACATTTAGTTCCTTCATCTAAATCATTAATATATATTGTGAATAGCTGGGGTCCTAGCACCGATCCCTGTGGTACCCCACTAGTCACCGCCTGCCATTCGGAAAAAAAACCATTTATCCCTACTCTTTGTTTCCTATCTGCCAATCAAATCTCTATCCAACGCATGTGCTTTAATTTTACACGCTAATCTCTTATGTGGGACTTTGTCGAAAGCCTTCTGAAAGTCCAAATAAACCACATCCACTGGCTCTCCCTCATCAACTCTACTAGTTACATCCTCATAGAATTCTAGTAGATTTGTCAAGTATGATTTCCCTTTCGTAAATCCATGCTGACTCTGTATGATTCTACCACTGTTCTCTAAGTGCTTTGCTATAAAATCTTTGATAATGGACTCTAGAAATTTCGACGCCAGACGGTATCTATCTGAAATGCTGACTCGCTGTTCATACAAGTACATTCTTCATCCATGTCCTCACGGCAATCTGTCTCTTTGCTGACCTGCTTGGGCTTTTGTTCTATGTTGGCATAACTTTTGTTGCATTTGCCATCCTGTCTTGCAGACTTTTTCTCTGCATGTGGTCTTTGACCAATCCTGAGTGCACTATCTGACCTCAACCTTGCACACTGCCTTTCCCAATGTTCTCACATGCTACAAGCTTTGCACAGGTCCTGGTATGACGGACAACTATGAATTGGATGAGGCAGGCCACATTTGCCATGAGGTTTAGCAGACATCTGAGTGTTAGTTATCATAAGAGCGGGGAGAGCGGGGAGAGGCTTCATTGAAAAGAGCGGAGTGCAGGGAGAGGCTTCGTTGAAAAGAAGATGGAGAGCGGGGAGAGGCTACATTGAAAAGAACATGGAGAGCGGGGAGAGGCGACATTGAAAAGAAAATGGAGAGCGGGGAGAGGCTACATTGAAAAGAAAATGGAGTGAACAAAAGAGCAAAGAACAAAGAACAGTACAGCACAGGAACAGGCCATTCAGCCCTCCAAGCCTGCGCCGATCTTGATGCTTGTCTAAACTAAAACCTTCTGCAGTTCGAGGACCGTATCCCTCTATTCCCATCCTATTCATATATTTGCCAAGATGCTTCTTAAACGTTGCTGTTGTATCTGCTTCCACCACCTCCCCTGGCAGCAAGTTCCAGGCACTCACCACCCTCTGTGTAAAAAACTTGCCTCGCACATCCCCTCTAAACATTGCCCCTCACACCTTAAACCTATGTCCCCTAGTAACTGACTCTTCCACCCTGGGAAATATCTTCTGAAGTTCCACTCTGTCCATGCCACGACCCTCTATCCCATTCTCTATACCATTCTCTATCTTATCTTCTATTCTATCCTCCATCCTATCCTCTATCCTATCCTCCATCCTATCTTGTATCCTATCCTCCATCCTATTCTCTATTATATCCTCTATCCTATTCTCTTTCCTATCCTCCATCCTATCCTCTATCCTATCCTCCATCCTATCCTCTATCCTATCCTCTATCCTATTCTCTATTTTTTCCTCTATCCTATTCTCTTTCCTATCCACTATCCTATCCTCTATCCTATCCTCCATCCTATTCTCTATTATATCCTCTATCCAATTCTCTTTCCTATCCTCTATCCTATTCTCTATCCTATCCTGCATCCTATTCTCTATTATATCCTCTATCCTATTCTCTTTCCTATCCTCTATCCTATCCTCCATCCTATTCTCTATTATATCCTCTATCCTATCCTCTATCCTATTCTCTTTCCTATCCTCTATCCTATCCTCTATCCTATTCTCTTTCCTATCCTCTATCCTATCCTCCATCCTATTCTCTATCCTATCCTCCATCCTAATTCTCTCTCCTATCCTCTATCCTATCCTCTATCCTATTCTCTTTCCTATCCTCTATACTATCCTCCATCCTAGTTCTCTATCCTATCCTCTATCCTATTCTCTTTCCTATACTCTATCCTATCCTCTATCCTATCCTCTATCCTATCCTCTATCCTAATTCTCTATCCTATCCTCTATCCTAATTCTCTATCCTATCCTCTATCCTATTCTCTTTCCTATCCTCTATCCTATCCTCCATCCTAGTTCTCTATCCTATCCTCTATCCTATTCTCTTTCCTATACTCTATCCTATCCTCTATCCTATCCTCTCTCCTATCCTCCATCCTAATTCTCTCTCCTATCCTCTATCCTATCCTCTATCCTATTCTCTTTCCTATCCTCTATCCTATCCTCCATCCTAGTTCTCTATCCTATCCTCTATCCTATTCTCTTTCCTATACTCTATCCTATCCTCTATCCTATCCTCCATCCTATCCTCTATCCTATCCTCCATCCTATTCTCTATTATATCCTCTATCCTATCCTCTATCCTAATCTCTTTCCTATCCTCTATCCTATCCTCTATCCTATTCTCTTTCCTATACTCTATCCTATCCTCCATCCTATTCTCTATCCTATCCTCCATCCTAATTCTCTATCCTATCCTCTATCCTATTCTCTTTCCTATACTCTATCCTATCCTCTATCCTATCCTCTATCCTAGTCTCTATCCTATCCTCTCTCCTATTCTCTATCCTAACTTCTATCCTAGTCTCTATCCTATCCTCTCTCCTATTCTCTTTCCTATCCTCCATCCTATTCTCTTTCCTATACTCTATCCTATCCTCTATCCTATCCTCTATCCTATCCTCCATCCTATTCTCGATCCTATCCTCCATCCTATTCTCTATCCTATCTTCTATCCTATCTTCTATCCTAGTCTCTATCCTATCCTCTCTCCTATTCTCTTTCCTATCCTCCATCCTATTCTCTATCCGATCCTCTATCCTATCTTCTATCCTATCCTCTATCCTATTCTCTATCCTATCTTCTATCCTATCCTCTATCCTATCCTCTATCCTATTCTCATTCCTATCCTCCATCCTATTCTCTATCCTATCCTCTATCCTATCTTCTATCCTATCCTCTATCCTATCCTCCATCCTATTCTCTATCCTATGCTCTATCCTATTCTCTTTCCTATCCTCCATCCTATGTTCTATCCTATTCTCTATACGATCCTCTATCCTATCTTCTATCCTATCCTCTATCCTATTCTCTATCCTATCCTCTATCCTATCTTCTATCCTATCCTCTTTCCTATCCTCTATCCTATTCTCTATCCTATCCTCTATCCCATTTTCTATCCTATCCTCTATCCTATTCTCTATCCTATCTTCTATCCTATCCTCTATCCTATCCTCTATCCTATCTTCTATCCTATCCTCTATCCTATCCTCTATCCTATCTTCTATCCGATCCTCTTTCCTATCCTCTATCCTATCTTCTATCCTATTCTCTATCCTATCCTCTATCCCATCCTCCATCCTATTCTCTATCCTATCCTCTATCCTATCCTCCATCCTATTCTCTATCCTATGCTCTATCCTATTCTCTTTCCTATCCTCCATCCCATCTTCTATCCTATTCTCTATACGATCCTCTATCCTATCTGCTATCCTATCCTCTATCCTATTCTCTATCCTATCCTCTATCCTATCTTCTATCCTATTCTCTATCCTATCCTCTATCCCATTTTCTATCCTATCCTCTGTCCTATTCTCTATCCTATCTTCTATCCTATCCTCTATCCTATCCTCTATCCTATCTTCTATCCTATCCTCTATCCTATCCTCTATCCTATCTTCTATCCTATCCTCTTTCCTATCCTCTATCCTATTCTCTATCCTATCCTCTATCCCATTTTCTATCCTATCCTCTGTCCTATTCTCTATCCTATCTTCTATCCTATCCTCTATCCTATCCTCTATCCTATCTTCTATCCTATCCTCTATCCTATCCTCTATCCTATCTTCTATCCTATCCTCTTTCCTATCCTCTATCCTATCTTCTATCCTATCCTCTATCCTATCCTCTATCCTATCCTCTCTCCTATCCTCCATCCTATTCTCTATCCTATCTTCTATCCTATCCTCTTTCCTATCCTCTATCCTATCTTCTATCCTATCCTCTATCCTATCCTCTATCCTATCCTCTCTCCTATCCTCCATCCTATTCTCTATCCTATCTTCTATCCTATTCTCTATCCTATCCTCTATCCCATCCTCCATCCTATTCTCTTTCCTATCCTCTATCCTATCTTCTATCCTATCCTCTATCCTATCCTCTATCCTATCCTCTATCCTATCCTCCATCCTATCCTCTATCCTATCTTCTATCCTATCCTCTATCACATCCTCCATCCTATCCTCTCTCCTATCCTCCATCCTATCCTCTATCCCATCCTCCATCCTATTCTCTTTCCTATCCTCTATCCTATCTTCTATCCTCTTCTCTATCCTATCCTCTATCCCATCCTCCATCCTATTCTCTTTCCTATCCTCTATCCTATCTTCTATCCTATCCTCCATCCTATCCTCCATCCTATCCTCTCTCCTGTCCTCCATCCTATCCTCTATCCTATCTTCTATCCTATCCTCTATCATATCCTCCATCCTATCCTCTCTCCTTTCCTCCATCCTATCCTCTATCCCATCCTCCATCCATTTCTCTTTCCTATCCTCTATCCTATCTTCTATCCTATCCTCTACCCTATCCTCTATCCTATCCTCTCTCCTGTCCTCCATCCTATCCTCTATCCTATCTTCTATCCTATCCTCTATCATATCCTCCATCCTATCCTCTCTCCTTTCCTCCATCCTATCCTCTATCCCATCCTCCATCCATTTCTCTTTCCTATCCTCTACCCTATCCTCTATCCTATCCTCTCTCCTATCCTCTATCCTATCCTCTATCCTATCCTCTATCCTATCCTCTATCCTATCCTCTCTCCTATCCTCTATCCTATCCTCTATCCTATCATCTATCCTATCTTCTATCCTATTCTCTATCCTATCCTCTATCCCATCCTCCATCCTATTCTCTTTCCTATCCTCTATCCTATCTTCTATCCTATTCCTCTATCCTATCCTCCATCCTATCCTCCATCCTATCTTCTATCCTATCTTCTATCCGATCCTCTATCCTATCCTCTATCCCATCCTGCATCCTATTCTCTTTCCTATCCTATATCCTATCCTCTATCCTATCCTCCATCCTATCCAATATCCTATCCTCTATCCTATCCTCTATCCTATCTTCTATCCTATCCTCCATCCGATCCAATATCCTATCCTCTATCCTATCCTCTATCCTATCTTCTATCCCATCCTCCATCCTATTCTCTTTCCTATCCTCTATCCTATCCTCTATCCTATCCTCTATCCTATCTTCTATCCTATTCTATATCCTATTCTCTATCCTATCCTCCAGCCTACCCTCTATCCTATCTTCTATCCTATTCTCTATCCTATCCTCCATCCTATTCTCTATCCTATCTTCTATCCTATTCTCTATCCTATCCTCTATCCTATCCTCTATCCTATCTTCTATCCTATTCTCTATCCTATCCTCTATCCTATCCTCCATCCTATTCTCTATCCTATCTTCTATCCTATTCTCTATCCTATCCTCTATCCTATCCTCTATCCTATCTTCTATCCTATTCTATATCCTATTCTCTATCCTATCCTCCATCCTATTCTCTATCCTATCCTCTATCCTATCTTCTATCCTATCCTCTTTCCTATCCTCTTTCCTACTCTCTATCCTATCCTCTATCCCATTTTCTATCCTATCCTCTATCCTATTCTCTATCCTATCTTCTATCCTATCCTCTATCCTATCCTCTATCCTATCTTCTATCCTATCCTCTATCCTATCCTCTATCCTATCCTCTATCCTATCTTCTATCCTATTCTCTATCCTATCCTCTATCCCATCCTCCATCCTATTCTCTTTCCTATCCTCTATCCTATCTTCTATCCTATCCTCTATCTTATCCTCTATCCTATCCTCTCTCCTATCCTCCATCCTATTCTCAATTTATCTTCTATCCTATCCTCTTTCCTATCCTCTATCCTATCTTCTATCCTATTCTCTATCCTATCCTCTATCCCATCCTCCATCCTATTCTCTTTCCTATCCTCTATCCTATCTTCTATCCTATCCTCTATCCTATCCTCTCTCCTATCCTCTCTCCTATCCTCCATCCTATCCTCTATCCTATCTTCTATCCTATTCTCTATCCTATCCTCTATCCCATCCTCCATCCTATTCTCTTTCCTATCCTCTATCCTATCTTCTATCCTATCCTCTATCCTATCCTCTATCCTATCCTCTCTCCTATCCTCCATCCTATCCTCTATCCTATCTTCTATCCTAGTCTCTATCCTATCCTCTCTCCTATTCTCTTTCCTATCCTCCATCCTATTCTCTATCCGATCCTCTATCCTATCTTCTATCCTATCCTCTATCCTATTCTCTATCCTATCCTCCATCCTATTCTCAATCCTATCCCCCATCCTATCTTCTATCCTATCCTCTATCCTATCCTCTATACTATCCTCTATCCTATTCTCTTTCCTATCCTCCATCCTATTCTCAATCCTATCCTCTATCCTATCCTCTCTCCTATCCTCTCTCCTATCCTCCATCCTATCCTCTATCCTATCTTCTATCCTATTCTCTATCCTATCCTCTATCCCATCCTCCATCCTATTCTCTTTCCTATCCTCTATCCTATCTTCTATCCTAGTCTCTATCCTATCCTCTCTCCTATTCTCTTTCCTATCCTCCATCCTATTCTCTATCCGATCCTCTATCCTATCTTCTATCCTATCCTCTATCCTATTCTCTATCCTATCCTCCATCCTATTCTCAATCCTATCCCCCATCCTATCTTCTATCCTATCCTCTATCCTATCCTCTATACTATCCTCTATCCTATTCTCTTTCCTATCCTCCATCCTATTCTCAATCCTATCCCCCATCCTATCTTCTATCCTATCCTCTATCCTATCCTCCATCCTATTCTCTATCCTATTCTCTATCCTATGCTCTATCCTATTCTCTTTCCTATCCTCCATCCTATCTTCTATCCTATTCTCTATACGATCCTCTATCCTATCTTCTATCCTATCCTCGATCCAATTCTCTTTCCTATCCTCTATCCTATCTTCTATCCTATCCTCTTTCCTATCCTCTATCCTATTCTCTATCCTATCCTCTATCCCATTTTCTATCCTATCCTCTATCCTATTCTCTATCCTATCTTCTATCCTATCCTCTATCCTATCCTCTATCCTATCTTCTATCCTATCCTCTATCCTATCCTTTATCCTATTCTCTATCCTATCCTCTATCCCATCCTCCATCCTATTCTCTTTCCTATCCTCTATCCTATCTTCTATCCTATCCTCTATCCTATCCTCTATCCTATCCTCTCTCCTATCCTCCATCCTATCCTCTATCCTATCTTCTATCCTATCCTCTATCATATCCTCCATCCTATCCTCTCTCCTATCCTCCATCCTATCCTCTATCCCATCCTCCATCCTATTCTCTTTCCTATCCTCTATCCTATCTTCTATCCTATTCTCTATCCTGTCCTCTATCCCATCCTCCATCCTATTCCCTTTCCTATCCTCTATCCTATCTTCTATCCTATCCTCTATCCTATCCTCTATCCTATCCTCTCTCCTATCCTCCATCCTATCCTCTATCCTATCTTCTATCCTATCCTCTATCATATCCTCCATCCTATCCTCTCTCCTATCCTCCATCCTATCCTCTATCCCATCCTCCATCCTATTCTCTTTCCTATCCTCTATCCTATCTTCTATCCTATCCTCTATCCTATCCTCTATCCTATCCTCTCTCCTATCCTCCATCCTATCCTCTATCCTATCTTCTATCCTATCTTCTATCCTATTCTCTATCCTATACTCTATCCCATCCTCCATCCTATTCTCTTTCCTATCCTCTATCCTATCTTCTATCCTATCTTCTATCCTATCCTCTATCCTATCCTCTATCCTATCCTCTCTCCTATCCTCCATCCTATCCTCTATCCTATCTTCTATCCTATCTTCTATCCAATCCTCTATCCTATCCTCTATCCCATCCTGCATCCTATTCTCTTTCCTATCCTATATCCTATCCTCTATCCTATCCTCCATCCTATCCAATATCCTATCCTCTATCCTATCCTCTATCCTATCCTCTATCCCATCCTCCATCCAATTCTCTTTCCTATCCTCTATCCTATCCTCTATCCTATCCTCTATCCTATCTTCGATCCTATTCTATATCCTATTCTCTATCCTATCCTCCAGCCTATCCTCTATCCTATCCTCCAGCCTATTCTCTATCCTATCCTCCATCCTATTCTCTATCCTATCTTCTATCCTATTCTCTATCATATCCTCTATCCTATCCTCTATCCTATCTTCTATCCTATTCTATATCCTATTCTCTATCCTATCCTCCATCCTATTCTCTATCCTATCCTCTATCCTATATTCTATCCTATCTTCTATCCTATTCTATATCCTATCCTATATCCTATCCTCTATCCTATCCTCCATCCTATTCTCTATCCTATCTTCTATCCTATTCTCTATCCTATCCCCTATCCTATCCTCTATCCTATCTTCTATCCTATTCTCTATCCTATCTTCTATCCTATTCTCTATCCTATCCCCTATCCTATCCTCTATCCTATCCTCCATCCTATTTTCTATCCTATCCTCTATCCTATATTCTATCCTATCCTCTTTCCTATCCTCTATCCTATTCTCTATCCTATCCTCTATCCTATATTCTATCCTATCTTCTATCCTATTCTATATCCTATCCTATATCCTATCCTCTATCCTATCCTCCATCCTATTCTCTATCCTATCTTCTATCCTATTCTCTATCCTATCCCCTATCCTATCCTCTATCCTATCCTCCATCCTATTCTCTATCCTATCCTCTATCCTATATTCTATCCTATCCTCTTTCCTATCCTCTATCCTATTCTCTATCCTATCCTCTATCCCATTTTCTATCCTATCCTCTATCCTATTCTCTATCCTATCTTCTATCCTATCCTCTATCCTATCCTCTATCCTTTCTTCTATTCTATCCTCTATCCTATCCTCTATCCTATCTTCTATCCTATCCTCTTTCCTATCCTCTATCCTATCTTCTATCCTATTCTCTATCCTATCCTCTATCCTATCTTCTATCCTATCCTCTTTCCTATCCTCTATCCTATCCTCTTTCCTATCCTCCATCCTATTCTCTATCCTATCCTCTATCCTATATTCTATCCTATCCTCTTTCCTATCCTCTATCCTATTCTCTATCCTATCCTCTATCCTATATTCTATCCTATCTTCTATCCTATTCTATATCCTATCCTATATCCTATCCTCTATTCTATCCTCCATCCTATTCTCTATCCTATCTTCTATCCTATTCTCTATCCTATCCCCTATCGTATCCTCTATCCTATCCTCCATCCTATTCTCTATCCTATCCTCTATCCTATATTCTATCCTATCCTCTTTCCTATCCTCTATCCTATTCTCTATCCTATCCTCTATCCCATTTTCTATCCTATCCTCTATCCTATTCTCTATCCTATCTTCTATCCTATCCTCTATCCTATCCTCTATCCTATCTTCTATCCTATCCTCTATCCTATCCTCTATCCTATCTTCTATCCTATCCTCTTTCCTATCCTCTATCCTATCTTCTATCCTATTCTCTATCCTATCCTCTATCCTATCTTCTATCCTATCCTCTTTCCTATCCTCTATCCTATCCTCTTTCCTATCCTCTATCCTATTCTCTATCCTATCCTCTATCCCATTTTCTATCCTATCCTCTATCCTATTCTCTATCCTATCTTCTATCCTATCCTCTATCCTATCCTCTATCCTATCTTCTATCCTATCCTCTATCCTATCTTCTATCCTATCCTCTTTCCTATCCTCTATCCTATCTTCTATCCTATTCTCTATCCTATCCTCTATCCTATCTTCTATCCTATCCTCTTTCCTATCCTCTATCCTATTCTCTATCCTATCTTCTATCCTATCCTCTATCCTATCCTCTATCCTATCTTCTATCCTATCCTCTATCCTATCCTCTATCCTATCTTCTATCCTATCCTCTTTCCTATCCTCTATCCTATCCTCTATCCTATCCTCTATCCTATCCTCTATCCTATCCTCCATCCTATTCTCAATTTATCTTCTATCCTATCCTCTTTCCTATCCTCTATCCTATCTTCTATCCTATTCTCTATTCTATCCTCTATCCCATCCTCCATCCTATTCTCTTTCCTATCCTCTATCCTATCTTCTATCCTATCCTCTATCCTATCCTCCATCCTATTCTCTATCCTATCCTCTATCCTATATTCTATCCTATCCTCTTTCCTATCCTCTATCCTATTCTCTATCCTATCCTCTATCCCATTTTCTATCCTATCCTCTATCCTATTCTCTATCCTATCTTCTATCCTATCCTCTATCCTATCCTCTATCCTATCTTCTATTCTATCCTCTATCCTATCCTCTATCCTATCTTCTATCCTATCCTCTTTCCTATCCTCTATCCTATCTTCTATCCTATTCTCTATCCTATCCTCTATCCTATCTTCTATCCTATCCTCTTTCCTATCCTCTATCCTATCCTCTTTCCTATCCTCCATCCTATTCTCTATCCTATCCTCTATCCTATATTCTATCCTATCCTCTTTCCTATCCTCTATCCTATTCTCTATCCTATCCTCTATCCTATATTCTATCCTATCTTCTATCCTATTCTATATCCTATCCTATATCCTATCCTCTATCCTATCCTCCATCCTATTCTCTATCCTATCTTCTATCCTATTCTCTATCCTATCCCCTATCGTATCCTCTATCCTATCCTCCATCCTATCCAATATCCTATCCTCTATCCTATCCTCTATCCTATCCTCTATCCCATCCTCCATCCAATTCTCTTTCCTATCCTCTATCCTATCCTCTATCCTATCCTCTATCCTATCTTCGATCCTATTCTATATCCTATTCTCTATCCTATCCTCCAGCCTATCCTCTATCCTATCCTCCAGCCTATTCTCTATCCTATCCTCCATCCTATTCTCTATCCTATCTTCTATCCTATTCTCTATCATATCCTCTATCCTATCCTCTATCCTATCTTCTATCCTATTCTATATCCTATTCTCTATCCTATCCTCCATCCTATTCTCTATCCTATCCTCTATCCTATATTCTATCCTATCTTCTATCCTATTCTATATCCTATCCTATATCCTATCCTCTATCCTATCCTCCATCCTATTCTCTATCCTATCTTCTATCCTATTCTCTATCCTATCCCCTATCCTATCCTCTATCCTATCTTCTATCCTATTCTCTATCCTATCTTCTATCCTATTCTCTATCCTATCCCCTATCCTATCCTCTATCCTATCCTCCATCCTATTTTCTATCCTATCCTCTATCCTATATTCTATCCTATCCTCTTTCCTATCCTCTATCCTATTCTCTATCCTATCCTCTATCCTATATTCTATCCTATCTTCTATCCTATTCTATATCCTATCCTATATCCTATCCTCTATCCTATCCTCCATCCTATTCTCTATCCTATCTTCTATCCTATTCTCTATCCTATCCCCTATCGTATCCTCTATCCTATCCTCCATCCTATCCTCTATCCTATCTTCTATCCTATCTTCTATCCTATTCTCTATCCTATACTCTATCCCATCCTCCATCCTATTCTCTTTCCTATCCTCTATCCTATCTTCTATCCTATCTTCTATCCTATCCTCTATCCTATCCTCTATCCTATCCTCTCTCCTATCCTCCATCCTATCCTCTATCCTATCTTCTATCCTATCTTCTATCCAATCCTCTATCCTATCCTCTATCCCATCCTGCATCCTATTCTCTTTCCTATCCTATATCCTATCCTCTATCCTATCCTCCATCCTATCCAATATCCTATCCTCTATCCTATCCTCTATCCTATCCTCTATCCCATCCTCCATCCAATTCTCTTTCCTATCCTCTATCCTATCCTCTATCCTATCCTCTATCCTATCTTCGATCCTATTCTATATCCTATTCTCTATCCTATCCTCCAGCCTATCCTCTATCCTATCCTCCAGCCTATTCTCTATCCTATCCTCCATCCTATTCTCTATCCTATCTTCTATCCTATTCTCTATCATATCCTCTATCCTATCCTCTATCCTATCTTCTATCCTATTCTATATCCTATTCTCTATCCTATCCTCCATCCTATTCTCTATCCTATCCTCTATCCTATATTCTATCCTATCTTCTATCCTATTCTATATCCTATCCTATATCCTATCCTCTATCCTATCCTCCATCCTATTCTCTATCCTATCTTCTATCCTATTCTCTATCCTATCCCCTATCCTATCCTCTATCCTATCTTCTATCCTATTCTCTATCCTATCTTCTATCCTATTCTCTATCCTATCCCCTATCCTATCCTCTATCCTATCCTCCATCCTATTTCTATCCTATCCTCTATCCTATATTCTATCCTATCCTCTTTCCTATCCTCTATCCTATTCTCTATCCTATCCTCTATCCTATATTCTATCCTATCTTCTATCCTATTCTATATCCTATCCTATATCCTATCCTCTATCCTATCCTCCATCCTATTCTCTATCCTATCTTCTATCCTATTCTCTATCCTATCCCCTATCCTATCCTCTATCCTATCCTCCATCCTATTCTCTATCCTATCCTCTATCCTATATTCTATCCTATCCTCTTTCCTATCCTCTATCCTATTCTCTATCCTATCCTCTATCCCATTTTCTATCCTATCCTCTATCCTATTCTCTATCCTATCTTCTATCCTATCCTCTATCCTATCCTCTATCCTTTCTTCTATTCTATCCTCTATCCTATCCTCTATCCTATCTTCTATCCTATCCTCTTTCCTATCCTCTATCCTATCTTCTATCCTATTCTCTATCCTATCCTCTATCCTATCTTCTATCCTATCCTCTTTCCTATCCTCTATCCTATCCTCTTTCCTATCCTCCATCCTATTCTCTATCCTATCCTCTATCCTATATTCTATCCTATCCTCTTTCCTATCCTCTATCCTATTCTCTATCCTATCCTCTATCCTATATTCTATCCTATCTTCTATCCTATTCTATATCCTATCCTATATCCTATCCTCTATTCTATCCTCCATCCTATTCTCTATCCTATCTTCTATCCTATTCTCTATCCTATCCCCTATCGTATCCTCTATCCTATCCTCCATCCTATTCTCTATCCTATCCTCTATCCTATATTCTATCCTATCCTCTTTCCTATCCTCTATCCTATTCTCTATCCTATCCTCTATCCCATTTTCTATCCTATCCTCTATCCTATTCTCTATCCTATCTTCTATCCTATCCTCTATCCTATCCTCTATCCTATCTTCTATCCTATCCTCTATCCTATCCTCTATCCTATCTTCTATCCTATCCTCTTTCCTATCCTCTATCCTATCTTCTATCCTATTCTCTATCCTATCCTCTATCCTATCTTCTATCCTATCCTCTTTCCTATCCTCTATCCTATCCTCTTTCCTATCCTCTATCCTATTCTCTATCCTATCCTCTATCCCATTTTCTATCCTATCCTCTATCCTATTCTCTATCCTATCTTCTATCCTATCCTCTATCCTATCCTCTATCCTATCTTCTATCCTATCCTCTATCCTATCTTCTATCCTATCCTCTTTCCTATCCTCTATCCTATCTTCTATCCTATTCTCTATCCTATCCTCTATCCTATCTTCTATCCTATCCTCTTTCCTATCCTCTATCCTATTCTCTATCCTATCTTCTATCCTATCCTCTATCCTATCCTCTATCCTATCTTCTATCCTATCCTCTATCCTATCCTCTATCCTATCTTCTATCCTATCCTCTTTCCTATCCTCTATCCTATCCTCTATCCTATCCTCTATCCTATCCTCTATCCTATCCTCCATCCTATTCTCAATTTATCTTCTATCCTATCCTCTTTCCTATCCTCTATCCTATCTTCTATCCTATTCTCTATTCTATCCTCTATCCCATCCTCCATCCTATTCTCTTTCCTATCCTCTATCCTATCTTCTATCCTATCCTCTATCCTATCCTCCATCCTATTCTCTATCCTATCCTCTATCCTATATTCTATCCTATCCTCTTTCCTATCCTCTATCCTATTCTCTATCCTATCCTCTATCCCATTTTCTATCCTATCCTCTATCCTATTCTCTATCCTATCTTCTATCCTATCCTCTATCCTATCCTCTATCCTATCTTCTATTCTATCCTCTATCCTATCCTCTATCCTATCTTCTATCCTATCCTCTTTCCTATCCTCTATCCTATCTTCTATCCTATTCTCTATCCTATCCTCTATCCTATCTTCTATCCTATCCTCTTTCCTATCCTCTATCCTATCCTCTTTCCTATCCTCCATCCTATTCTCTATCCTATCCTCTATCCTATATTCTATCCTATCCTCTTTCCTATCCTCTATCCTATTCTCTATCCTATCCTCTATCCTATATTCTATCCTATCTTCTATCCTATTCTATATCCTATCCTATATCCTATCCTCTATCCTATCCTCCATCCTATTCTCTATCCTATCTTCTATCCTATTCTCTATCCTATCCCCTATCGTATCCTCTATCCTATCCTCCATCCTATCCAATATCCTATCCTCTATCCTATCCTCTATCCTATCCTCTATCCCATCCTCCATCCAATTCTCTTTCCTATCCTCTATCCTATCCTCTATCCTATCCTCTATCCTATCTTCGATCCTATTCTATATCCTATTCTCTATCCTATCCTCCAGCCTATCCTCTATCCTATCCTCCAGCCTATTCTCTATCCTATCCTCCATCCTATTCTCTATCCTATCTTCTATCCTATTCTCTATCATATCCTCTATCCTATCCTCTATCCTATCTTCTATCCTATTCTATATCCTATTCTCTATCCTATCCTCCATCCTATTCTCTATCCTATCCTCTATCCTATATTCTATCCTATCTTCTATCCTATTCTATATCCTATCCTATATCCTATCCTCTATCCTATCCTCCATCCTATTCTCTATCCTATCTTCTATCCTATTCTCTATCCTATCCCCTATCCTATCCTCTATCCTATCTTCTATCCTATTCTCTATCCTATCTTCTATCCTATTCTCTATCCTATCCCCTATCCTATCCTCTATCCTATCCTCCATCCTATTTTCTATCCTATCCTCTATCCTATATTCTATCCTATCCTCTTTCCTATCCTCTATCCTATTCTCTATCCTATCCTCTATCCTATATTCTATCCTATCTTCTATCCTATTCTATATCCTATCCTATATCCTATCCTCTATCCTATCCTCCATCCTATTCTCTATCCTATCTTCTATCCTATTCTCTATCCTATCCCCTATCGTATCCTCTATCCTATCCTCCATCCTATCCAATATCCTATCCTCTATCCTATCCTCTATCCTATCCTCTATCCCATCCTCCATCCAATTCTCTTTCCTATCCTCTATCCTATCCTCTATCCTATCCTCTATCCTATCTTCGATCCTATTCTATATCCTATTCTCTATCCTATCCTCCAGCCTATCCTCTATCCTATCCTCCAGCCTATTCTCTATCCTATCCTCCATCCTATTCTCTATCCTATCTTCTATCCTATTCTCTATCATATCCTCTATCCTATCCTCTATCCTATCTTCTATCCTATTCTATATCCTATTCTCTATCCTATCCTCCATCCTATTCTCTATCCTATCCTCTATCCTATATTCTATCCTATCTTCTATCCTATTCTATATCCTATCCTATATCCTATCCTCTATCCTATCCTCCATCCTATTCTCTATCCTATCTTCTATCCTATTCTCTATCCTATCCCCTATCCTATCCTCTATCCTATCTTCTATCCTATTCTCTATCCTATCTTCTATCCTATTCTCTATCCTATCCCCTATCCTATCCTCTATCCTATCCTCCATCCTATTTTCTATCCTATCCTCTATCCTATATTCTATCCTATCCTCTTTCCTATCCTCTATCCTATTCTCTATCCTATCCTCTATCCTATATTCTATCCTATCTTCTATCCTATTCTATATCCTATCCTATATCCTATCCTCTATCCTATCCTCCATCCTATTCTCTATCCTATCTTCTATCCTATTCTCTATCCTATCCCCTATCCTATCCTCTATCCTATCCTCCATCCTATTCTCTATCCTATCCTCTATCCTATATTCTATCCTATCCTCTTTCCTATCCTCTATCCTATTCTCTATCCTATCCTCTATCCCATTTTCTATCCTATCCTCTATCCTATTCTCTATCCTATCTTCTATCCTATCCTCTATCCTATCCTCTATCCTTTCTTCTATTCTATCCTCTATCCTATCCTCTATCCTATCTTCTATCCTATCCTCTTTCCTATCCTCTATCCTATCTTCTATCCTATTCTCTATCCTATCCTCTATCCTATCTTCTATCCTATCCTCTTTCCTATCCTCTATCCTATCCTCTTTCCTATCCTCCATCCTATTCTCTATCCTATCCTCTATCCTATATTCTATCCTATCCTCTTTCCTATCCTCTATCCTATTCTCTATCCTATCCTCTATCCTATATTCTATCCTATCTTCTATCCTATTCTATATCCTATCCTATATCCTATCCTCTATCCTATCCTCCATCCTATTCTCTATCCTATCTTCTATCCTATTCTCTATCCTATCCCCTATCGTATCCTCTATCCTATCCTCCATCCTATTCTCTATCCTATCCTCTATCCTATATTCTATGCTATCCTCTTTCCTATCCTCTATCCTATTCTCTATCCTATCCTCTATCCCATTTTCTATCCTATCCTCTATCCTATTCTCTATCCTATCTTCTATCCTATCCTCTATCCTATCCTCTATCCTATCTTCTATCCTATCCTCTATCCTATCCTCTATCCTATCTTCTATCCTATCCTCTTTCCTATCCTCTATCCTATCTTCTATCCTATTCTCTATCCTATCCTCTATCCTATCTTCTATCCTATCCTCTTTCCTATCCTCTATCCTATCCTCTTTCCTATCCTCTATCCTATTCTCTATCCTATCCTCTATCCCATTTTCTATCCTATCCTCTATCCTATTCTCTATCCTATCTTCTATCCTATCCTCTATCCTATCCTCTATCCTATCTTCTATCCTATCCTCTATCCTATCTTCTATCCTATTCA